>NC_056741.1:1214685444-1214740444 GCF_019279795.1 Protopterus annectens
CCCCCTACACCTCAATGTCGTTCAAAAGGTGTCGGCTGGGAAATGTAAGTCAGTGTACCCCTCTACACCTCAATGTCCTATGCAGTATTTACCTCCCATGAGAACTACAGCAAGTGGAAAGGCCGCAGACATACCTAACAAAGACTGATAATGCCCTCAAACACATTTCCTTTGCAGACTGACTCTCAAAACCACAGCTAGAGTGCCTTGCATACTTCCTACAGAGGTTACCATTGCTAGACATACACAGTTATGTCACACCCATACCAGTTGGCCAACCACCATGGCAACATCTTACAATCCGTCCAGCCTACATGACCTAGGGCCCTAATCCTTGTCACCGCACTAAACAGCACATGCTGGAGGTACAGGTTTTTATACACAAATATGCCATACCCTGGGCTAAACCACCCAGCATTAACAAACAAGGCTCCTTATTAGTAGATGTCATACATACCCCAGATGAATGTTATGGAGATAGGTAATATGCCGTGTGAGTCACCTCTGTGTAACAGTTTCACAGGAGAAAGTAAAATCACATTACATGTGTCCCAAAGGGCAGGGTAGCATATGGCTAGGCTGCCCTAGGCCCAGGGCCAATAGCATAGTACCTACCTATGACACAATGCACACACACGTACTCAGTGCGATACCAGCTATGTGACGTTGAATGAGTGTGACACTGTGCAAGGTTTGTAAAGGTGTGATAGCTTAGTGTGAGTTTGTCTGTCATGGTAGTTGGTGTCCTTGGTGGGAGGCCAGAGAAAGATGTGTTCGTTATCGGGCTGCAAACATAGTAGATTGGCATATGTTGTGCTGTACTTCCCTGTGTACGACTGCGGTGTCCCATCGTAGGCAGACGCAATACATGTATGCTCAGTAAGTAGTACTGCTGTTGAATCCAGCTCACATATGAACTGTTGTACTACATGATGTTGTAGGCCTAAACACTACAGTATGGTGTATTCTCACATTCCCTGATAACGCTGTCTGGTGTGTTTCCTGTAGTCTGCACAGATTACATATCTCGTGTTTAGGTATCTGTAAGTAGGGGCACACAGTACTATAAGGTACACAGTTAATGCTCATCTGTGTTGTCATACATTTGTGTGTTTTATGTGTGTGTAATGATGCCTGTACCATGGCCGAAATCACAGGTGTGTTGCAGGGTATGTGAGTGTACCTTTCAGCATGTATACTCTGTGACAGCGGTATGCTGGCTATAGTAACAACTGTGCACATATGTCAGGTAGGGGTATGGCATCAAAGACTAGGGTGGATTACCATTGAAACTGTAAATGTGTGCATTGCATTCATTGCACGGGATGACAATATTCTTCATCCATTAGCTTGATACATACCCCCCAGTGTGAGGTGTTGTGCATTGTATCCCACACAGTGTGCAGAGTGCTTGTGTATACTAGTTTGTTGTATGGAGTGTGCCAGGCACTTTCAGACAGTTGTGGGCTGAGCACTGATATGTGGTATCTAACATCTGTATCCCTTGATAGATGCTATATATGGCAGTTAAGTGATATCAGTACATTAGAATATTAAGTGTGCCACATGACTTGCTCACATATTTTCCTTTTCCTTCCAGTGTGATGGTGCATCAGCGAAACCCACCATATACAGCAGCAGAAGATCAGGAGATCCACCAGAGCCTGGTGCAGAATTAGTGTGTGCTGTTTTCCAGGACCAGCCAGAACCAGCATGAGAGGGCTGCACTGTGGCAAGATCTTGTCCATCGGGTAAATGACATAGGCATGCATAACCCGACATATGAGCAGGTACGCCATCACTGGAGTGATTTAATTAAACATGTCCGGCAGCGTGCGTCTGATATCCACAGACAACAGCTTGCCACAGGCGGTGGGGTACCTATCCACCCCCCCTCACCAGTGTGGAGGAGCACCTCCTAAGTGTTGTGACTCCAAGCCAACAACAGCAACATCCACAAACGTGTCATCATGGAGGCCGGAGCCACCCAGCATGTTGAAATGGAGCGTGAAGGTAACATGCCATATCTGTAGTTGACTGATCTCTATACTGGTAGTTTATGCGTGTGTGAGATGTGTACTGTTTGTGTAGCTGTTAACCTGCCTATTCTTCTGCAAGATTGATATTCTGAGCATAATCTGTACACCTGTGAAAGCCACCTGTTGTACTACTGTACTTTATCATACTCAGAGTATCAATAGCACAGTTGTGGCCACTGGCAATCACTGTCATATTTTTGCATGTCCCTCTGGAGTGACAGCAAGGCAGCCAATCCATGCTGGTGAGTGTGTAATAACAATATTATTGCTAATGACATGTGCATGTCATATGGTGGTGTAGTCTCTGCGCATGTAACACACCTCCGCATAATGCATGCTGTGCATGTTTGCTGTGAGACTATGCATATCCCATTATTCTCAATAGCTGCCCCACTCGCATGCAATACACAGAGCATGACACGTGTGGCAACACAGTACTGGACATTGTATAGGCATACCTGATACACATGTACACAACACACACATGTTTGGCATACACACTACACCTTGGCCTGCTACACATGTCCATTTATGACACCTGCTGTATCGCCACCCTTCAGTATCCCACTTCTCATCTACGCAGCACAAATAATATACCCGAGGGGTAGAGGCCTATCATGTCTTTGTGCAACAGTCTTGAACAAATAATACATTCATGTTAGGCAATGCTCACTATTGGCCACCTTACAAACCCATGTATCAAGTGGCTGTGTAATTGTGGATGTAGTCATGTTACTGCACGTCTGGTACAGCATGCTAGCTGCCTGTCTGGCACACACTATTATTGTTGACTAACCACAAGAAGCATGTTGATCCTGGCTCACGTTACTCCACCACATACAGTTCCGCTGAAAACAAAAGTACATGCAGCAGTCATTGCGTAGCACCGTCATGTGTTGTGTGTGCAAATATGTGCACCCACAGCTTGTAACACTTGCACAACATTATGTCCTTGTACACATTGTGTCCCAGGGTGGAGACAATCACTGAACAACTACACACAAGCATCAAGTGCACGTATACTGTTAAGGGCTGTCCACACTTGCACTGCATGGTCCTGTGCAACACATAATCTGCATGCTGACACGTGTGCAGTGATGTTTTTACTTGTGATACTGTCACCCACCCTAAAACAGTATTTGTGTTGGATTGCAGGTGTGTCTGTGTTTTTATCTGCTGTACTGAGGAGTATGCTGTGCCTGTGTGGTAATATAGTGTACACATTTGTAAATTGTGTTTCCTATCTTCCTCTCACATGTTCTGATGTTGCTGTGGTGGAGTGCAGCAGGGAACCTGAAGCCACTGCTGGGGATAGTGATTATGATGATACATGTGTAATGGCACAGGGAGGTGTGACAGGTTCTATCGTTGGTCAGCCAATTGACACTACACAGCAGTCAACCCCATCAATGCGCACAGTCATCCTGCCTATACATCCATTGTCACCAATGTCCTTAGCTGAGGGACAGCATACAGTGGGCATTGACCAGGGTGTGGTATCATTGGCACATGCATCCCCTCACAGCAGCCATGGCCAGATTCCTGACATACCACACAGGCAGATGTCCAGGGTTTCTCGTGGGAGCATCCATGGTTGTACTGCCCCTGTCAGACGTGCACACAGAGGTCTTTCAACCTCCGCTATGCTCCGGGCTGTAATGCAGGCACAGGCACGTATGGAATGGTACACCAGACAGGGTCTGAGGGAGCATAGAGCACATCGCTCTGCTATGAATGACACTATGCATGACGTTGTGTTTGCCACCCGTAACATCAGCGAGGTCATTGATGGACATTGGGGGGACACATTAGATCTCTTCCACAACTACATGTCTAGGAGCCAGGACAGTGCAGGACTGTTGAGGCGTCGATGTGGACATATGTCAGCAACATTATCAGCTGGCAGTCATCGCGGATGACGACAAACCCGCAGCCGCTCCCACAGTGCCAGTACCAGCCCCAGCAATGCTGGGTCTGTGCTGTCATTAGACCGTCTGAGAAGACCACGTGCACGTCGCTCTGGTCAGTCCCAGCAGGGGCATGTGTGCAGTCAACAACCCACTGCTTCTGATGATAGTACCCAGTCTGGCTTAGTACCTGATACTGTCCGTAGCACTCCTGCCAGGCACAGTTACCGTGTCAGTGGTCCGAGACAGTGATCTGTATGACCTGGCAGGTACAGTCTGTGGCTGTCCACAAACACCCGTATATGGCAGCCACGTGGTGGAACTGTGTGCATACACGCACACACATTGCAGCAACATTGCCCCTGTTGTACTGTTGTCCCTCACGAACACACACACACACATACATGTCAATTGGATGTGTCAATGGCAGACTCTGGCAAACCAAGTACACACCCTTTGCATATGATGAAACTGTGCCACCTCCTGCCATCTGTAACATTGATGTAGGAACAGGGTAGCATGGTGCTGATGCATAGGGTGACAACATAGCACTGTAGTAATATTATCATGTTAACAGTACAGTGTAATGATATTGTTGTGCGTATATTTGAGCATGCATGATGCATTACCTATGTTTGTCATTGCAGTTTTGTATACACCAGTGTTAATTCTCAGTGTACTGTCTGCACATGTGCCACATGGCTGTTGTGTGTACCTGTGCCTGCATGTGTTGGGGTGTGGACAGTACATTTGTGATGTTTGCAGTACTGAGTTGCAGGTGTACATTTGTGAACATGGTTAGCATGGAACATGACATGGTTTGACAGTATGCTGTGGGTGATACGGTTTCCAAATGTCAATGGTCTGCATTCTGGTAGTATGCACAGCTTACATAGCCTGACATTCAGTGGTCATAACATAGTGTCTCTTCAACTGATACACAGATGTAGGAACTTGGTGTCGGTGATATCCCTGCAGTACTACACTAGATTCTTACTGAGCCACACACATCCCTGGGAACAATACTCTTTGGCATATAGCAGTCTCACGTACATGCCAACACACAGATATGTCCATCCACGACTGCAAATGCATACAGTGGCCTACAATGCATTCTACACATGACACACCTAACCACTACAAGGGTATCGTATGGACAGATACCTGCTTTCCAAGCCATGCTGTATTGCTGTAACACAACTGTGGCATTGGCATCGGCATGTAGTTAACATAGTATTCCAACAGTACCATGTAGGTGGTAGCACCCATCATGTAGAACGGATAATGGTGTGTACATGTGGACAAGTGTTATCTTGTCTTTCGTGTGATATTCACATTTCCAAAGGTATTCTGCTGTCCCTCAGTGTATGACCTAAGCAAGAAGGTGTCTGTATGCATATCGGCAACACTTGCCATACACCTACACTGGGTGCCCATCAATCACAGACTTTGCTGTGTTTTAACATGTCTTGATATATACTCCAGACATGAACCCTCACCCACATTAATCTATCAAAGCTTTCATGGGTTTGTCACATAGTTGGCCTAGGACACAGACCACTGCAGTAGCCTGCATTGTCACCAACATACATGTATGGCCTAAGGTCTGGTAAGCTGTGGCACATGCTGGCAACGGTAACAACTGTGTTCATATGGGGCAGCCTTCACACACAGCAACTATTAAAGGTGACTGGTACATACATACCTGATGTGTGCATTGAAATTACTGTTATATGTCATACAATAATAAAAGCAAAACACACAACACATTGACAAACTGTGCGACAAACACACACATGGCATTTGTAGGATTCAAACCCCTACCTAACTATGTTATGATACTTGAGAGAGATGCATTAGCACAGCGTGCTATTCGCATTACTGGATTTCCCTTCTCCTGGTGTATTTATAGGGTGCTGACATCAGTCTTTCCAAAGAGCAATGTACATCTTTTAGTGTGTTATCCCAGTCTTCAAAAAGGCCATTCCTTTCACAGAGGATTGCATACATACACACCCCCTGCCCCCCCCCCCCACACACACACACACACAGCGTTTGCAGGATTCAAATCCCTACCCAACTATACAAACCAAAAATAATCACTGTTCCAAAGTTCACCAAAACACCAAAAATACAGAACAGATTGAAGGAGGCACAAATCCGTAATCCACACTAAATCCTGTATTAGAACGACTCTTCAGTCCAATAAAACGCAGAAATAATAAAATTTGACTATACAGTCCACTAACGCGATTACACCAGCACTGCGTTTTTGTTTAAGCAACTTCATCAGATGGGGACAAATGCATACCTACACAAAAACACTCCTTATATATTCATCAAAATAATTAAACAATTTTTTAATTAAAAGGAACAAGGTACTTAAACATTTAAAGGGGTAAGACTCAATGCATTCAACACCTACATTAAAATATAATGGATTCCCCCAGACTGTCCTGTTACATTAGTGAATTAATAAATTAATATTTATATCAAAAATTCATAAATTAATAACTTTATAATGACTTAATCTAATAAAAACAAACTAAATTCTTTAATACAACCAGCTAAAGCATTACAGCTTGTGGTACCCTATACTACCAACACTTTAATGTAAACTGATTTTAATACACATTTAAAATAAGATAAAATATAGAGGAATTAAAATACATAAAATGAAAACACTTAAAGCTTAGCTGATCTCAGCTTAAGTACAGGTGCTAAAGAGATGGCATCATTTAAACCTGGAGGTTTATTCGCCTCCAAGGAAAGCTTCTACAACAGCTCTTTATACTCAATCGAAGTTTCCCATAGCCCACTTCTTACATCCTTTTCCACTACTTCCAACACAAAGAAGCTAAATTTGGCTTCCTGGCAAATTAATTTGTCGGTATAACGCATTATTAGTACATTTTGTGTTTATCTCATAGTAATGCTCATAAATTCTATTCTTTAACTTTCTTTCAGATTTCCCTATATAAAATGCATCACAATGATCACACAAACCTAAATACACCATCCCAGAGGTGTGACAGTTCGCAAAATATTTGCTCTGGATCAAACTGTCCCTGCTCTCTAAAACAATTGTTTGCTTAGTACAAATAAATAGGCATTGGGAACACCTTCCACATTTAAAGGTTCCTAGTTTCTCTTCCTTAACTTTTTTCATACCATATTTACCCTCCAGGATGGTCTTTAAGCTTTTGCCCCTTCTATATGTACAATTCAAAGGTTCTTCAAGGATACATTTCAAGTCCGAAATCTGACCAAACCTACTCCATTCTTCCTCCAAAATCTTCCTAATTCTAGGTGCACTACCATTATAATCCACTACAAAATTGCCTGTACCCTCACTGTTAAGCTTTGTAGATTTCATCTCATTCAAGGCAAAATTTAAACCCAGAATGGGTTTAAATTTGTCATATCTATCTTCCCTAACTTCTCTTTCTATAGGCTCAATAAGGTCTTTAGGGTAGCCTCAATCCATAAACATTTTGTGCAAAATTTTACATTCATCCTCAAAATCACTCTCTCTTGATGTCGTACGGCTACCCCTCACATATTGTCCCTTAACAATACCTTTTTTTCTGATGGTATGGATGAGCACTATCAAAAGCCAAATAAGAGTTCGAAAATGTTGGCTTTCTAAAAATCTTGGAATAAAAACACCCATCACTTTTGCCTATAGTAATATCCAAATAATTAAAAAATTCTTTATCCTTATAAGTACATTTTAAAAAATCAGTGGACTCTGAGATGTACTTAAAAAATTCTAGAAATTCGTCCATCGTGCCCACCCATAAAAAGCCATGTCATCCAAGAAACGCTTATAAAATTTCCAATTATGGGCATATTTTGATTTAATAAATTTTTCTTCCCAAGCTGCTAAAATAATATTAACATATGTGGGGGCACATCTTGCACCCATCCCTACTCCCTGAATCTGCTTAAAAAATTCTCCCTCATAATGAATAAAGTTATTTAAAACTAATTCCATAAAAACTAAGATCAAATAAAATTCATTATTAAATTTACCATAATTTATCAGGGCTTCTTCAAACCACATCATCCCGTCATTGTGGGGTATAGATGAAAAAAGGTCCACTATATCAATAGTTATGAGAGTAATATTATCATCATACAAATCCTGAGTTATACTACGCAAAAGGTCCCAGGAATCTTTGACAGTCCCCTGGCCTCCCATAGATAAAGACTTTTAGCTTTACATCCAACCATCTCGCCAATGGTGCAGTAACCGAACCCTCCGAAGCAACAATAGGTCTCAAAGGGGGGGTCTTCCAAGTCTTTATGTACTTTCGGTGTCCCAAAAATAGTGGGGACCTTAGGTTTCTCAACATGAAGGTACTTAAAAGTTTCAACATCAGTTGAGCGTTCCATGAGCAAGTCATTTAAAACCACATATATTTTTTATTACCTATATTAATCTCATTTAAAGAGGCTCTGACATATTTGTCTAAATCATCTAAAATTTCCATCATCTTAGCTTCATATGAAATATTATCCATAATAACAGAACCTCCACCTTTATCTGGTTTCATAACTCTCACTGTAGTGACCTCCCTAAATTCCTTTAATAACCCATATTCTTCCTTAGTAAGGTTATATGTAATATTGTTCCTTGGGAGCTCAGCTCTAAGTCTACTCTCCATTATGGCCTCAATTTCTTAATTGTGGGTGTTCCTTTTAATTGTTTAATTATTTTGATGAATATATAAGGAGTGTTTTTGTGTAGGTATGCATTTGTCTCCATCTGATGAAGTTGCTTAAACGAAAACGCAGTGCTGGTGTAATCGCATTAGTGGACTGTATAGTCAAATTTTATTATTTCTGCATTTTATTGGACTGAAGAGTCGTTCTAATAAAGGATTTCGTGTGGATTACGGATTTGTCCCTACCTAACTATGTTATGATACTTGAGAGAGACGCATTAGCACAGAGCACTATTCGCATTATTGGATTTCCTTTCTCCTGGTGTATTTATAGGGTGCTAACATCATCCGTCTTTCCAAAGAAGAATGTATGTCTAACTTTCCCTCAGTATGGGGGTTAACAATATCTGTACATTAACAGACGCCTAGTTCAGGGTCACATATGCACGCTGGCACTGCCAGGTTACGTTCTATAGCATGCTTTGTGACCACAGGACTTGTAACACACAATACAAGTAGGGGGTGTATCCATATACATCAGATACACACACCTCTGGGTTGGTACCACTGCACTAAGCATGACAGGCCATACATATACAACTACCATTGTGCAAAACTGCTGTTTGGTGTGTAGTTCAGCCCCCCCCCCCCATACCCAGTAACCACACTTAGCTTTCCTGGGAACAGTGTAGGATATGCAGGTCTTCACACACACACACCGTTATAGTGGTTGACTTCAGGTACACAAATATTGACTGGGTATACTACTCAGGCCCTCAACATCATCACCCCCCTACAGCCACTACAATTTGTGGATCCATGTGCTATGGCACAACCAGTCACCACACCCACAAGGGGGAATACATCTTGGACCTGATCATCACCGACATGGGGACTCTATGTTCCACACCAGAGGTAGAACCTTCGTTGTTAAGATCAGACCATGAACAACTTTCCCTGGACATCCATATCCCGTCCCCACCCCCAGCCAAGGAAATCACTGTAAAGAATTTCTCAAAAGCAGACTTTGCACTTGTGAAGACTGGGGTGGAATACTTCAAAGACCCCGTGCTGGAGGGTAATACAGCCCAATCTGCAGAATCCTTTACAAACGCATTGTATGAGCACCTGCAGGTATGCATTGATCATGCTATACCAAATAAAACCATGACTCCTCCAAAACAGGAGACCTGTCTGATTGACCACAGCCATATATAAGCTGTACAACAGGAGGAGGAAGCTACTAAATAACAGAGCAGTATCCCACAGACCCACATAGATCATAACTTCTCCTTTGCTAATCACATTGACAGAGTCATTGCAAAGACCTTTATATAGCCCTCCTTATCACATGGGTGTTTGCATGCAGATCATGGGAGGTCATTGTGGCCTTCTACTAGTCACTCATCAGGCCCATGTTTGACTACAATGCCCCTTTTGGGGTGTACCTTACCCAACACCTGCAGCAACTACAGTGAACACACCAGTACCTCTCCAAGAGGATAATGGGCTACACACAGATGTCCTATGCAGCTCAACTAAAGGATCTCCAGCTCTACTTGGTTGCTTAATGCCTACTCAGAGGTGATCTATGCCTGATGTATGCAGCCATTTCTAACTCAGAAGTAATGGACACGCAGCCATTTCAAACCCAGAAGTAATGGACATGCTCCACCTCATAACATCCAACACCCTTAGAGCTACACACTCCAGGGACTTGAACCTCCGCACAAAAATAAATAGGACATGCTGCAGGGACAGATTCATTACCCAGAGGCTCCCCTCACTCTGAAATTGAATCCCAATTAAAGTTAGACATAGCCCCTCGCCAACCCTCTTCCAGCGAAATACAGCCGCATGGATGAGAAATTGCAATTTCACCCCTGGGATCTCCACTGTGTCCCTGCTTGACAGAGGCACAGAAAACTAGCCTTAAAGGATGCCTTCTGTGACCTACTTTACAGAGGCACAGTAGGCTACTCTACTGGGGAGGTGGACGCCAAATACACTCTGCCTAGGCTTATGAATTCCCTAGGGCAGACAGCATAGTATCGACCTCTGCACCTATGTTTATGTTCAGGATGCACAGTATTTGTTGCCGCTACTGATGTTCATCGTGTTACCCTGCTGCAGTCATCACACTTAGGTTATCCTGTCGTCAGGCAGTCCCGCAGTCGGCCGGAATTCCAAAGTCTTGGTCCGGCGTCTGTTGCTGTCGCCTCTTCCCTGACGTCAGTGCGCCATGGGCATATATAATGCAACAGACGCCATTTTCTTCTGTCTTTCTTGCCACGTGGTGCCCGAAGCAGAAGCAGTTCGCAAGTGCCGGTTGGCAGACTCCTGAGACTTTCGAATTTCAGACCAAAGTCTTCTATAAAGCTAAGTACCCCATTGGGGAAACTTTTCTTGCCTCAGACCGATGTCAGAAAAAGTTAACAATTGTATTTCTTGTGGGAAGCAAATACCTCGTAAGGATTTTCATTCTTTTTGCATACCTTGCCTAGGCCCAGACCACGATGTCACTCGTCGGTTTTGTGCTAGGTTTAATAAGCGTACTATTAAAAGACGCTTTGATTTCGCACGACACTACTTCGGTAGGAAATTTAACTACACCATGCCGTCAGCAACTGACTACCGGCGCGCACAAAAAACGCAGGGATAAGGACAGGCAGCCCAGGCGTAAGCCAGATTCCGAGGCCTCTGCTGATCCAGTCTCCGGTCCTCAGTGAGGCTCCGCAACCCCTGACTACCGCTGATCTGGAACCCGAGACCGCTATGGAAATTTTGAGGAATGTACCAGGCCGACACAGCCTTTTACTTCAGGCCCTTCCGACGACTTTGCTTCAAAAGACGTCGGTGCTACAGAAACGCCACTGGTTTCTGAAGGCGTTTTCAGACAGACTACTCTCACCATTAAAATGTTTTCTAAGTCGAAGACTGCTTCTAAATCTAAAAGGACTGCACTTCAGTCTCCTGTTCAAGGCCCTATGCCTAAGAAACAGATGCTCAAAATGGCTGAAGATTTGTTTTCTTTAATCAGGGGTTCACAGCCCCCTCCTGACAAAAGGCCTAGACAAGAGGAAATGTCCATTTCTTCAGACTCCTCTGAGGACAAAGACTATTCCTTCTCTCCTTATGAAGATTCTGATGCTGGGGAGTCTATTCCCTCAGCTTCTCCTCCTGAAGACTACTCCTTTGGGGAAACTTTACACACTATATGAGGGAACATTTTCACTGGGAAGGTTAAGACTACTCTGATTCAAAGAAAAGGCTGAGTTTTTTACTCCCCCCCCCCCCCCCAACACAGACCACTTGCTATCCCACCAGTTTTGGACATTGTGGATGTCTATTTATTTAGAATCCATTTTCAACCCAGACTCTCTACCTCCTGCTCCAGCTAAGCCTTGCAGATACTGAGTGCCTGATTCCCACAAATTTCTTTACAAAAGCCCAGTAGCTGACCCAGAGACCATCTCCCAGGGTCCCAAGGTGGCTAAGGCTTCTATGGCTAAAAACCCAGTACCTTTTGGGAGGGATTCCAGAGCACTCGACAGGTGGGGGAAAAAGGTTTACACCTCAGCCACACTAGCTATGAGGGCACTGAATTGTCAATTTCAAATGCTTAAGTATCAGCAATTTCTAATCTCTCAGTTAAAACAAAGAATAACCACTCTCCTTCAACAATCTGAATTGAAAGAAGTAAAGGATCTGTTGCACGCCACTGAGCAGGTGGGGAAACGTACCTTACAATGTGGGTTTGATTCTTTGGAGGCCTCCTGCAGAGCAGCTGTCACTGGGTCTGTTATACGTAGGCATGCTTGGTTAAAGAAACAAACTCTGCCTGATCATGTTAAAGCAAAACTTCTAGATGCTCCCTTACAGCAGGATGTTCTTTTTGGAGTTAAAGCAGAAGAAGTTTTAAAGAAAATGGAAGATAAGGCAAAATCTATGTAGACAGTCAAAGATTTCCTAGAAGTACAACCCCCTCACTTCAGCAGAAACTGGCCAACAAAAAATTGGTCATTTCCAGCCATTGACAGACCGCAGAGGGGTAAATACAGGCGCCCAAGGGGCAGAGGACAACCACAAGCCCAGTATAGACCTCGCCAATGGGGCACTACAATACAGAATGGAGGAGAAGACGGGTCTCAATCCACCAGAAGGCAAACTCAATGACTTGCACCTCATCTGGCCAAGCAATACTCTCTTGGCAGCCCCCTTGGGGGGAAAACTCGCACTTTTTGCAGACAACTGGCACATTGTCACAAAGGACAAATGGGTCCTAGACATAATTTTACGAGGATACAGATTCCACTTTCACACCTTGCCAATGAAAAGAGGAATGCCAAACCTGCCACAAAATCAATGGGCAGAGGCACAAAAGCAAATTACAGCTCTCATGGACACGAGAGCCATTCAACTGGTACCTACTCGAGAGCAAGGCCAAGGATTTTACTCTAGATTCTTTCTAGTGCCCAGAAAGGACAATGCCTGGAGACCAATTCTGGACCTTTCAATTCTAAACACTTACAAGTACCCAAATTCAAGATGCTAACACTACAGCAGCTACTTCCCATGTTGGGCAAGGAAGCCTGGCTAGTAACGTTGGACCTCAAGGAGGCATACCTGCATGTCCCTATCAGACAAAGTTGCAGAAGCTACCTCCGTTTCATTGCAGGTTCAACCCATTACCAATTCTCTGCACTGCCCTTTGGCTTATCTACTGCACCCAGAGTTTTTACAAAATGCCTGGCACCAGTAATTGCATACTGCAGACAAAGAGGAATTTATATATATCCATACCTGGACGACTGCCTCATCCAAGTAGAAAGCAAAGACATTCTCTTATGTCATCTGGCCTTTGTAAAGCATCTACTAAACTGCCTGGGGTACAAAGTAAACGAAAAGAAGTCAAAACTAGTACCCTCACAAAAAATGACATTCTTGGGTGCCAGCTTGAATACAATGGCCCAGAAGGCTTATCTAACGCCAGACAAGCAACTACAGCTGACTCAATATTTCAAGACAATGGCAACAAAGACCCAATTAACTGCAAGAAAAATTCTGCAGGCTTTGGGCTTTATGGCATCTTGCATACTAATAATACCATTTGCAAACCTGTATGAGGAAATTACAGTGGTACCTAAAAAGCGTATGGTCTCAACACAGCCACAGCTTTGACACAATGATATCTCTCATTCCCTGCCTACAACGGGAATTTCTATGGTGGTCACAGGCATGCCACCTCAACAAGGGTCAGCCTTTCACCTTGCCCCCAGCCAGGCAGAGTATCACAACAGATGCTTCAGACTACGCCTGGGGGGCACACATGGCAGGACAATGCATTTAAGGCCTATGGACTGCAGATCAAAGAAATCTGCACATAAATCAAAAAGAGATGCTAGCTGTACAGAAAGCTCTGACAGCCTTCAAGGATCGATTTTACATCCAGAACAACTTGCAATAAAGACGGACAACACCACAGTGATTTGGCACATAAACAAACAAGGGGTTACACATTCCTACTCTCTATGCAGGCAAGCAATGATCTTATGGAACACAGCTCTGGCCTACCAAGTCCAGTTACAAGCTCAATTCCTGCCAGGACAGAAGAACATATTGGCAGACGACCTCAGCAGAAACATCAGAGATCACCACGAGTGGAAACTAGATCCACAAATATTTGCAATGATAACTCAAAAATGGGGCCTTCCAAACATAGACCTGTTTGCCAGTCCTCAAAACTACCAACTGACAAAATTTTTTACAAGGACATTCCACCATCAAGCTTGGAAAGTAGACTCTCTCTCTGTTAGAAAGACCTGACAGCATATGCCTTCCCTCCATTACCTCTCCTCACCAAGCTTCTTTTGAAGGTCAAAAAGGAGAGACCACGACTGATTCTCATAGCCCCAGACTGGCCACGCCAGCACTGGTACCAGCTATTGAAAAATATGGCCCACAGCCCACCATGGATATTGCCTCAAATACCCCATTTGCTCACACAAGAAAACAGATTCTTCACAGCCAGCTCAAAACTTTAAATCTGGCTGCATGGCAAATCAACTAAACATCCAACCAGCTCCTCTTTCACAAGCAGTTATGGATGTTATTCTGGAAGCCAGGAGGCCAAGCACCAGGAAGGCTTATTCGGACAAATGGAAAAGGTTTTGTGCCTAGAACAAAGCTGAAGGCCAAGACACAATTCAGCCTCACATGCCTCGCATTCTACAGTATTTAGCCGAGATGTTGCACAAAGGACTTTACTTTTCCTCAGTTAAAATCCATGCTTCAGCTATTTCAGCTCACTACAACACAGATCCACCTTTATTTTCACATCCTCTTCTAAGGCAGTTCCTCAGAAGGGCAAAAACATTAGACCACCCAGGAGAGCTCCTACACCAACATGGGACCTCAACTTTGTTCTGGAAAAACTAACACTACCTCCCTTTGAACCAGCTTTCTCTGCAGATCTTCAGTTCCTATCATGGAAGACTGCCTTGCTTCTAGCAATAACTTCAGCTAGGAGAGTCTCAGAGCTACAGGCACTAATGGCAGTGGAACCTTTCCTCATTTTTCATCAAGACAGAGTTTCTCTACGAACTAATCCTTCCTTTATGCCCAAGGTGGTTTCCAGTGTAGCTTTAAATCAAACCATCCACTTACCCACCTTCTTCCCAAATCCACAGAACAAAGGTGAGAGACTCCTGCATTCCTTGGACATTCACAGGCAGCTTCGTTACTACTTGGACAAAACTAAGGCTTTCAGAAAAACTGACCAGCTCTTTGTATCCTATGCTACAGCTTCTCAAGGGAAGGCTATATCTAAGCAAACCATTTCGAAATGGATAGGTCATTGCATACGTGTCTGCTATACCCATCATGGGAAACCAGTTCCTGCTACCATTAGATCCCACTCTCTCTACCAGGGCAACAGCTACCTCTACAGCCTTTCTCAGGGGGGGTTCCAACCAAGGAAATTTTAGAAGCTGCAACTTGGAGTTCAGTACACACCTTTACCAAACACCATCACTTACCTCTTTACTCTAAGTCCAGGGCGGGCTTCGCCACTGCAGTTCTGCAGGGCCTTATTGCCTCCACTAACCCTCTATGATACCTCCCCCCACCTTAGCTTTGGGATTCAACCCAAGTGTGATGACTGCAGCAGGGTAACACGATGAACATAGTACATATGTTCTTCGTCTCACATTGCTGCAGTCATAACCTGTGGGTAGTCCGCTGTCCTCGGTCGGCCCGAATACCAAAGAGTTAGGCTGACGTCGGTCATGGGCGCCCGGAGCTGACATCAGTACGTAGTAGTACTTAAGCGCATGACCGTTATATCCTCAGTCTTTCTTGCCGCGTGGTCCGAAGCAGAAGCAGCGTTTGCAAGTGGCATTCGGCGTTCTGAAATTTTCAATTTCGAGTTTCAGACCGAAGACCAAGTTGGGCTAAGTACCCCGTTGGGGAAAACTTTTGTCTTTTCTTGCTTCAGTTAATCCGGATGTCAGAAAAAGTTAATTGTATTTCTTGTGGGAAACAGATACCTCATAGGGACTACCATTCTCTCTGTATTCCTTGCTTGGGGCCTGAGCATGACGTTGTCGGGTGTCGCTTTTGCGCTAGATTCAATAAGCGCACCATTAAACGTAGATTAGACTGTGCTAGGCTTGTTTTCGGTAAGCGGTGTAACTACAACATGCCGTCGGATCCTCCGACGCCCGCTACCGCAAAAAAGAGAAAAGATAAAGCTTTAAGGTCTAAACCGGAGGAGTCGTCCGTTGCGGACGCCGGTTCTATGGAAACCACGGTTGAATCTGTGGATCCAGCCGAGGCCTCGGCTGAATCCCAGGGGGAGCCTTTACTTTTGCAGGAGTTGGCCTCTCAGGAGTTGGGCCAGGCCGAGGGTGCTTCTCAAGTATCTGTGGTTCCATCCTTACAAAAGGTTATTAGGCCTTCTACATCAGTGGCTAAAGGGCCTGCTAAGTCTAAATCTGGTCCTGCTGGTACGGGACATAGCCCTAGTTCTTCGGGTTTTGTTCCTAAAAAACATATGTTGAAAATGGCAGAGGATTTGATTTCTTTGATTAGGGATTTTATGCCCCCTCCTGAGAAGAGGCCTAGGGTGGATACGGATTTAGAGGGAATGGAGCATTCTTCAGATTATTCTGAGTCCTCAGCTGAGGATATTCAGGATTTTCCTTCCTATTCAGATTCGGAGGCAGAGGATTCCTGTCCTTCTGCTTCACCTCCAGAGGATTTTTCCTTTTCTGAAACCCTGCATTCCATGAGGGAGCATTTCAAGTGGGAAGGCCAGGATTTTTCTGATTCTCGTAAGAGGCTAAGGGTATTTTTGTTTTTGCCACAACATAGGCCTTTGGCTATTCCCCGTTTTAGATGTTGTTCAGGATGTTTTTTCTGAGGCTTCACTTAATCCTGATTCTTTACCCCCTGCCCCTGTCAAGCCAGACAGGTATTAGAGTCCCAGAGGCTCATAAATGTTTGTATAAGAGTCCTAGGGCTGACCCGGAAACTATTATTCAAGGGCCAAAGGGTGTCAAGGCTTCTGTGGTTAAGAATCCAGTTCCTTTGGACAAAGATTCTAGAGCTTTGGATAGGTGGGGGGAAAAAAGTGTACACCTCTTCTACGTTAGCTATGAGGGCTTTAAATTGCCAATTTCATATGCTGAAGTATCAGAACTTTCTGTTAGGTCAATTGAAATCTAAGGTAGATGCTTTATCTGAGGGTATAGAGTGCAAGGAATTGCAAGACTTGGTTCTGATCAAGTTGGTAAACATTCCTTGCAATGTGGCTTCGATGCTATTCAGGCTTCTTCCAGGGTGGCTGCTACTGGTTCAGTTATTCGTAGACATGCCTGGCTTAAGGATCAAAATTTGTCAGAGCATGTGAAAGCTCGGATTTTGGATGCTCCTCTTCAATCTGAAGTTCTTTTTGGTTCTCCTGTGGAGTCAGTTTTGAAAAAGATGGAAGAGAAAGCTAAGTCGATGCAGACGGTTAAGGATTTTTTGCAAGTGCAGCCCCCTAAATTTAGCAGGAATTGGCCTGCAAGAGGATGGTCCTACCCTTCTTCGGATTTTCAGTCCAGGGGCAGGTCTAGACGTGGTAGGGGTAAGGCTCAAGCTCAGGGTTCCTTCAGACCTAGGACTTGGGAGTTCTCATGCACAATCTTCTGGTGAGGGCAGGGGTCAGCCTTTTCGTAAACAGACCCAATGACCTGTATTTTCTGCTGCCAGACCCTTCTTGTCTGGCAGCTCCTCTAGGGGGAAAGTTGGTGCTTTTCAAACAAAATTGGCATTTGGTCACCCAGGACAAATGGGTGTTGGACATAATTGATCAAGGTTACAAGTTTTATTTCCACACTTTTCCTCCTTTCAAAGGCATGCCAGATGTACCTCCTCAGCAAAGGCTGGAGGCGCAGGAACAAATTTCTTTGCTTTTACAGCTGGGAGCAATCCAGGTGGTTCCTCCGTCAGAAGTAGGCCTAGGGTTTTATTCTCGCCTTTTCCTAGTGCCAAAGAAAGGAAACACTTGGAGGCCAATTCTGGATTTGTCTATTCTAAATACATACTTAGACATTCCAAAGTTCAAGATGTTAACTTTACAGCAACTTCTGCCTATGCTAGGCAAAGATCACTGGATGGTAACTCTGGATCTCAGAGGCCTATCTTCACATTCCTATCAGGCCCAGTTGCAGGAGGTTTCTGCAATTCCGGGCTGGTACTTCTCATTATCAGTTCTCTGCATTGCCCTTTGGTTTTTCTACTGCGCCCAGGGTGTTCACAAAGGATGTCCTTCATGGATGCATCTGCAGTCATAACAACTGGGTTGTCCTGTCGTCAGGCAGCCCTTCGGTCGGCCGGATTCCAAAGTCTGGGTCCGGCTTCGGCTGATGTCGCACTTCACCCGACGTCATCTCTGTTGGTCTTCGGGTATAAAGGCATCAGCCGACGCCATTTTCTTCAGTCTTTCTTGCCGCGTGGCGCCCGAAGCAGAAGCTGTTTGCAAGTGCCGGTCGGTCAGATCCAGGCCTCTCAGCCTCCAGAAAAGAGACCTAGAACAGAGCCACCCCAGCAGGAAGGCTCTGATGATTCTTCGAAGGACTCAGACACTACAGAACAGCCAGAGGCTCCTTTGTCCACTTATGAAGACTCCAATGTTGATGATTCCATTCCATCTGTCTCTCCGCCAGAGGAATTCTCCTTTGGGGAAACCTTACATGCCATGAGAGAACAATTCCAATGGCAAGGACAGGATTTCTCAGACTCAAGAAAAAGGCTTAGAACCTTTCTGCACCTGCCGCAACACAGGCCCTTAGCTATACCTCCAGTTTTGCCTGTTGTGGATGATGCATTTAATGATGTTTGCACTGCACCTGATTCCTTACCCCCAGCTCCTGCCAAACCAGACAGATTTTACAGGGTACCTAACACTCATCACCACCTTTACAAGGCCCCACTTGCAGACCCTGAGACTATTTCCCAGGGGCCTAAGGCAGTAGCCTCTACCTCTACAAAAAACCCTCTCCCTTCTGAAAGGGAAGCCAGGTCATTAGACAGATGGGGCAAAAAAGTTTACACATCTGCCACTCTCTCAGCTAGAGCTTTAAACTGTCAGTTTCACATGATTCAATACCAAGAGTTTATGCTTGATCAGTTGTCTAAGAAACTTTCCTCTGAAGAATCCTTAGATAAGAAATATGTCTTAGAAATGGTGAATAACATACAGCAGGTTAGTAACCATTCTTTGAAATGTGGCTATGATGCACTGGAGGCTTCATTTAGATCAGCCATGACTGGCACAGTGATAAGAAGGCATGCATGGTTGAAAGAGCAAGTCCTGCCGGATCATGTAAAAGCAAAGTTGTTAGATGCTCCTATGGATAAGGACAATCTGTTTGGTACTTCTGCTCAACAGGTAATGAAGAAAATGGAAGAGAAGGCAAAATCTGTACAAACAGTTAAGGATTTCTTACAGGTTCAGCCCCCTCGGTTTAGCAGAAACTGGCCTGCCAAAAATTGGTCCTTTCCAGACTCCTCAAAGACCCAAAGAGGCAGGTATAGACGCTCTAGAGGCAGAAACCAATCCAGAGGCAGTGCCTACAGAGGACGACAGTGGCAAGGTAACAACCAGAGAGGCACTGACACAAACACTGCCACTGCAACAGGACAATCACAGTGACTTGGCTCTGACACCGCCTACCAGAGAGCAAATAGCAGCACCTTTAGGCGGAAAGCTAGCCTTATTTTCACGAAATTGGCACTATATCACAAAAGACAAGTGGATTTTAAAAACCATAGACCAAGGCTACAGGTTCCACTTCCACACCTTACCAGTAAACAGAGGAATGCCAAATTTACCTCCAACTCAAAAGCAGAAGCTCTAAACCAGGTAATTCAGCTAACCAACATGAGAGCTGTGGAGAGAGTACCAGAAAATCAACAGGGCAAAGGATTTTACTCCAGACTCTTTCTAGTCCCAAGAAAAGAAAAAACTTGGAGACCCATTCTCGATCTGTCCGTCTTAAACACATACATCATCGTCCCAAAATTCAAAATGCTGACCTTACAGCAACTTCTTCCCATGCTGGGCAAGGAGTGTTGGCTGGTGACTCTAGACCTCAAGGAGGCATACCTGCACATCCCCATTCGACCAATTTGCAGAAGATACCTCAGATTCCTTGCAGGATCAGAGCATTATCAATTCTCAGCATTGCCCTTTGGCTTATCTACTGCGCCCAGAGTATTCACAAAATGCCTGGCATCAGTAATTGCTCATTGCAGGCTACAGGAATCCAAATCTATCCATACCTGGACGATTGCCTGCTACAAGCGGACAACAAAGACAAGCTGACAACAGATTTACAAAGGGTCATTTACTTGTTACAAGCCCTGGGATACACAGTCAATCTAAAAAAGTCAAGGCTGATTCCATCCCAGACAAGAACATTCTTGGGTGCAGAATTGGATACAGTAAAACAAATGGCATTCCTGACTGCAGAAAACAAAAGCAACTTCCTCATTACTTCTTGGCATTAACAAAGCAGAACAAACTAACAGCAAGAAAAATACTGCAGGCCTTGGGATTCATGGCATCATGCATAATCTTGATTCCTCATGCCAGACTGCATATGAGAAAGCTACAGTGGTACCTAAAAAACTTATGGTCTCAACACAGTCACAGCCTAGAAACCGAAATACCACTAATCCCATGCCTGAAACAAGAATTCCTATGGTGGGCCCAAGCATGCCAGGCAAACCTAGGCTTGCCCTTCCACAAAGGCCAAGCGAACCAGATCATCACAACGGACGCCTCAGACCTAGGTTGGGGGGCACACATGTTGGACAAATGCATACAAGGATTGTGGACTCCAGACCAGCTGCACCTGCACATAAACCAAAAGGAAATGCTGGCAGTACAGCTAGAAATCCAGAAATTCAAGCCTTTCCTAAAAGAAGGCCATTTATTGATAAGGACAGACAACACCACAGTCATGTGGTATATCAACAAGCAAGGGGGCACTCATTCTTACCCCCTATGCAGAATGACTCTGGACCTTTGGAACATGACACTGAACTACAACATCCAGTTACAGGCAACCTTTGTGCCAGGAAAAGAAAATACACTAGCAGATATGTTAAGCAGAACCACATCGAATGCTCACGAATGGATGCTGCACCCGGACATATTCGAGGCCATCACAAGAAAATGGGGAATGCCACAAATAGACCTGTTCGCATCCCCACTCAACCACCAACTCAGGAAATTCTGCACAAGGACGTGCCACCCTCTTGCATGGAAGGTGGACTCCCTTTCCTTCAGTTGGAAAGGCCTGACATCTTATGCCTTCCCACCTCTTCCTTTGATGCACAAGGTACTGCTGAAAATCAGAGGAACAACCAAGGATAATTCTGATAGCTCCAAACTGGCCAAGACAACACTGGTATCCCTTGCTCAGGAGCATGTCTCGGGGGAGAATGTGGCCAATACCTCTGATGCCCTTGATGTTAACTCAGAACAAATACAACATCCTGCATCCAAACCTAAAAACCTTACAACTGACTGCCTGGAAAATCACTTAAGAACAACCAACCCAGATTTATCCCAAAGGGTTAAAGACATTATACTTGAAGCCCGCAGACCTTCAACAAGAAGGAACTATGCAGGAAAATGGAAAAGGTTTGCCACTTGGAGTGCTGAAAGAGGAAAAGATGTGTCAAACATAGACATTGCTAACATCCTGGAGTACTTGGCAGAGCTTCTACACACAGGTCTGTCCTATTCCTCCATCAAGATACATGCATCAGCTATTTCTGCGGAATACAGCTATGATCCGCCTGTCTACTCACATCCTCTACTCAGGCAATTCCTCAGAGGAATCAAGAATGTAAAACCTCCTGGGAAACCACCACTGCCAGCATGGGACTTAAATTTTGTACTAGAAAAATTGACACTCCCACCATTTGAACCAGCAGGAACAGCGGATCTTCAACACCTATCATGGAAAACTGCTTTCCTCCTGGCAATTACTTCAGCAAGAAGGGTTTCAGAACTCCAGGCCTTAATGGCAGTACAACCCTTCCTGATCTTCCATCAAGATAGTCTCCATGAGAACTAATCCTACATTTATGCCAAAGGTGGTATCCAGAGTGTCCTTAAACCAGGCAATCCACCTACCTACCTTCTTTCCCAACCCACAGAACAGGGGGGAAAGACTACTGCATACTTTGGATCTACATAGACAGTTACGCTACTACCTGGACAGAACAAAAGAAAACAGAAAGACTGACCAGCTGTTAGTGGCCTATGCACCAGGAAGGGAAGGATAAGCAATTTCCAAGCAAACAATCTCCAAATGGATAGGAAATTGCATAAGATTCTGTTACTCCTACCATGGAAAACCAATGCCACAGAACATAAGACCTCATTCAACAAGAGCTACGGCCACTACCACAGCATTCTTACGAGGAGTGGCAACCAAGGACATTATTGAGGCGGCTACTTGGACCTCCGTGCATACATTTGCCAAGCATTACAATTTACCTCTATATTCCAGATCCCGAGCAGGGTTTGCCACTGCTGTACTGCAAGGGATCCTGACTACACCATAATTTTTACTTATTCTTCCTCCACCCCTAGTTTAGCTATGGTATTCTACCCAGTTGTTATGACTGCAGATGCATCCATGAAGGACATAGTACAGTTTTGTACCTACCATAAATGTAGATGTCCGAACTGGATAGCATCTGCAGTCAGGATTACCCACCCTCCTTCCCTCTGTGGTACTCCTAGGGTATTTACACTCCTAATAGCTAGCTGGGGAGTCTCTTATGGTGTATTTGTTTGTATATATGTACATACATGCTTATTTTTGTACATGCCTTCTTCCTTGTCTGCATACATTGGCATTTATCCAAATTTTAGCCTTCCAAGAGGGCCACTGGCATCTGGGGCAAGAAACACTGAAGAAATGGCGCGGCTGATGCCTTTATACCCGAAGACCAACAGAGATGACGTCGGGTGAAGTGCGACATCAGCCGAAGCCGGACCCAGACTTTGGAATCCGGCCGACCGAAGGGCTGCCTGACGACAGGACAACCCAGTTGTTATGACTGCAGATGCTATCCAGTTCGGACATCTACATTTATGGTAGGTACAAAACTGTACTTTCTGGCCCCTGTAATAGCATTCTTCAGACTGAGGGGAATTCAAATTTATCCTTATCTGGACGATTGCCTGATTCTTGCTCAAGACAAAGACAAGTTACTTCAGCATCTGCAGTATGTAATGGCAGTTTTAAGGTGCCTAGGGTATTCTGTGAACGAAATAAAGTCCAGTCTAGTACCCTCTCAGGACATGTGCTTTCTGGGTGTGAGACTGAATACAGCCTCTCAGATGGCTTTTCTGACCCCGGACAAACAAAGAACTCTTCACCTATACTTCCAGCAATTATCAGTACGGTCCAGGCTGACTGCAAGGACAGTCCTACAAGCCTTGGGGTTCATGGCATCTTGCATTCTAGTACTTCCCAATGCCAAACTGCATATGAGGAAGCTTCAATGGTATCTCAAAAGTGTATGGACTCAACACTGCCACGATTTGGACACTGTCATTCGGATAATACCTTGCATCCAGAAGGAATTTTTGTGGTGGGCACAGGAATGTCACCTAAACAAGGGACTCTCTCTGATCCGACCAGAGGCGAGTCAGATCTTAACGACGGATGCCTCAGAACTGGCTTGGGGAGCACACTTCAATGGGAAATGGATTCAAGACACGTGGCCTCCCAGACTACAACATTTGCATATCAATATGAAGGAGATGCTAGCAGTCCAGTTTGCCCTGTTGGCTTTCAAGGGCCTACTTCAACCAGGACAGGTGTTGATTCGA
Source organism: Protopterus annectens (assembly GCF_019279795.1). Lineage (NCBI taxonomy): Eukaryota > Metazoa > Chordata > Ceratodontiformes > Protopteridae > Protopterus > Protopterus annectens. The sequence continues at coordinate 1,214,709,470 of NC_056741.1, forward strand.
ACAGACAACACTACAGTCATGTGGTACATCAACAAGCAGGGGGGAACCCATTCTTACCCTCTTTGCAGACAAGCAATGATTTTGTGGGAGACTGCTCTAAGTTTGCACATTACTCTTCAAGCTCGGTTTCTGCCAGGAGCACAGAACTCCATAGCAGATGTCTTGAGCAGACATATGGTGGACCCCCACGAGTGGAAATTGGATTCTCAGGTGTTCCAGCAGTTGACAATGGCTTGGGGAATTCCAGACATAGATCTGTTCGCTTCTCCTCTAAATTTCCAACTACCAAAATTTTGCACAAAGATGTTTCACCCAAAAGCTTGGAAAGTGGATGCTCTATCTTTCAGTTGGAACAACTTTCACGTCTATGCTTTTCCTCCTCTGCCTCTTCGCAAGGTACTCTTGAAAGTCAGGCGGGACAAGCCTTGCATGATTCTAATAGCACCAGATTGGCCACGTCAGCATTGGTATCCTCTGCTGAGGAGTTTAATTCAGGAGCCTCCTTGGCCTTTGCCACAGCTTCCTCACTTGTTGTCCCAGTCAAGCAGTCATTTGCTCAATGTCAGAGTGCAGTCCCTACATCTAACAGCCTGGCGAATTCTGTTTTAGAGCCTGTGGGATCCCAGCTTCCTCAAGTTTTAGATGTTCTGTTGGAAGCTAGGCGGCCTAGCACCAGAAAAGTTTATGCTGAAAAATGGAGGAGATTTTTTCTTTGGAGCACAACAAAGGGCTTTGATGTCTCTGGGCCTAATTTGAGTTTTACTCGTCCAGTAATTCAGTAAGGTACTGTAAAGGGTTTGTCATTTTCTTCTGTGAAGGTTCATGCTGCAGCTATTTCTGCTCACTATGATTGTGACCCTCCTTTATTTTCGCATCCTTTGCTTAAACAATTTCTTAGAGGGGCAAAAAATATAAGACCCCCACGTAGAGCTCCTACTCCTTCCTGGTATCTCAATTTTGTGTTGGAAAAGCTTACTTTACCTCCTTTTGAACCTGCAGCTACGTCTGAATTGAAGTTTTTGTCTTGGAAGACTGCTTTTTTGTTGGCCATCACTTCTGCTAGGAGGGTATCTGAATTGCAGGCTCTCATGGCAGTTGAACCTTTTCTGATATTCCATAAGGATAGAGTTTCTTTGCGTACTAACCCTACTTTTATGCCAAAAGTGATCTCTAATGTGGCCTTGAAACCAGTCTATCCATTTGCCTACTTTTTATGCTGATCCCCAAACTAAAGGGGAAAAAGTCTTGCATTCGTTGGATATCCACAGACAGTTACGTTACTATTTGAGCAGAACTAAGGAGTTCAGACAGACTCAACAGTTATTTGTTTCTTTTGCTTTGAGTTCTCAAGGGAAAGCTGTGTCAAAGCAGACTATTTCAAAGTGGATTGGTAACTGTATTGCTTTTTGTTATTCCCATCATGGGAAGAATGTTCCTGCTGGGATCAGGCCTCATTCCACTAGGGCTACTGCTACATCTACTGCTTTTCTGAGGGGTGTAGCTACTAAAGATATTTTGGAAGCAGCTACTTGGAGTTCAGTTCACACTTTTACCAAGCATTACCATCTCCCTCTTTATTCTAAGTCCAGGGCTGGGTTTGCCACTGCAGTCTTACAGGGCATTTTAGCAGCCCCTGATGCCTTTTAGTTTGCCAGCCTCCCTTTTTCCTTTGCTTTGGGATTCTACCCACAGGTTATGACTGCAGCAATGTGAGACTAAGAACATAGTACAGTTTTGTACCTACCATAAATGTAGATGTTCGAGGATCCACATTGCTGCAGTCCTATTTTCCCTCCCTCCTTCCCCTCTGTTGTTGGGGTGGTTATTGTGGTTGTTGTGCCCTTGGGATTATTGTTATTGTTCCCTTTCTGGTTGTTGGGCATTCTATTTTTCTTTCTTTTGGGTCTGGCCTTTTCTTTTTAAAGGCATTCTGACATCTGGGGCAAGAAAGACTGAGGATATGACGTCGGTCATGCGCTTAAGTACTACTACGTACTGATGTCAGCTCCGGGCGCCCATGACCGACGTCAGCCTAACTCTTTGGTATTCGGGCCGACCGAGGACAGCGGACTACCCACAGGTTATGACTGCAGCAATGTGGATCCTCGAACATCTACATTTATGGTAGGTACAAAACTGTACTTTTTGTACCTACCATAAATGTAGATGTTCGAGTGTTCACCCTGCTGCAGTCCAGGTTACCCTCCCTCCATCCCCTCTGATCTACTGGCAAAATCTCTTCTATGCCTTACTGATGTATTTGCTTATAGCTGAAGGGATTTTGTGTTTGTGCAATGTTCACTCCATTTGGTACTAATTCTGACCACCTTTTTGGGGGCACCTGACATCTGGGCAAGAAAAACTGAAGAAAATGGCGTCGGTTGCATTATATATACCCCTGGCGCACTGATGTTGGGGAAGAGGTGACAGCAACCGACGCTGGACCAAGACTTTGGAATTCCGGCCGACTGCCGGACCGCTTGACGACAGGATAACCCAAGTGTGATGACTGCAGCATGGTGAACACTCGAACATCTACATTTATGGTAGGTACAAAACTGTACTTTTGCAGTTCTGTATTGCCGTAGCTTTCCCAGTTTCTATGATCAACTTGTGTATCTGCGTAACATGTTTGATCATGACAGGGTTCCAGTATATTAATATATGTGTCTGTTGTCATTTAACTGTGTGCACAGGACAGATTGCTGAATCGTGGGAGGTTCCTGGCTTAACACATACAACTGCCGGATATGTGTGACTGACTGCTATACTCAGACATGGCCTAAGTGTGTGAGCATGCCCAGTTCAGCCTTTCCATGGTTTGTTGCCTGACATCTCATTTATCCAAGTTTGTGAGAATGCCCAGTGTGACCTTTCCATATGTTGTGATCTGGAGTCCACTACATTTCTGGTTGTGTGTGAACATGACCAATATTGACATTTATACTGTGTGTGTTGGAAGTATTGTTGTGTTCTTACTGCCAGACTCCTTTGGGTCATAACTTAACAGGGATTATGCTGTTCCTGCAGGGTTTCCATGTGATAGTTTGCAAAGACTTGGCAACATTCTCTCTTACTGGCTGAACACTGCAATACTGTCATGGTGTAATGGTTCAGTACTTTCACTATGGAGCACAGTATCATGGATTTGAGTCCCATCACTGCTTTAAATGTTCATACTGAGCAGACCAGACTGGTTAAGGGCCAGTTGGGCAACTATGAGCATGTTGCATTTTGTTCAGCTATGGCCTACTTAAACCAGGCTTGTCCGACATTACTGTGTATTCACCAACTTGGGTGGACATTGCCAAACATTACTCCACATTCACCACAGTTGTACTAGTTGGTGTGTGTGTGATTCTGTTCATAGGTTCATACTAGGCTATCTGCCCTAGGGCATTTATAATCCTAGCCAGAGTGTGTTTGGCTTTCAGCACACATTTTAAGTGGAGTTTGCCATGACATTTTTTAAGGTTGGTATACTGTGCCTCTGTCTAACAGTGACATAGAAGTGATACCCAGGGTAAACCTACAGTCTCCCATCCACTCAAGATTCCTCTTGAAGAAAGTCAATGAGGAACTCTGGCTAAGCTGAGTGGGGGTTTACTCGAGTGGGGGGAGCCTCTGGGTTATGAATCTGTCACTCCAGCATGTCGTATTTATTTCAGTCCTGAGGTTCAGGTCTCTTGAGCGCGTAGCTTGATGGGATTCTGAGTTTCCGAGGTGCAGCATGTCCATTGATTGCAGGTTGGACATGGCTTTATACATCAGACACAGATTGCCCCTGGGCAGGCGGTATGCCACTGAGTGGAGCTGCAGTTTATTTAATCGGGCAGCGAATGGCATGTGTTTGAGCCCTTTGATCCTCCTGATGAAGTACTTTTGTGGTCTTTCCAGCTGCTGCAGGTGTCTGATGAAGTACATCCCACAAAAGGCATTGTACTCAATTATGGGACTGATGAGGGATGAGTTAAGAGGCACGATTACCTCCCCTGATGTAGATGTGAATACCTTCATGATTAGGTGGGCTATATGAAATGTTTTTCTAAACACTTTGACCACGTGGTTATTGAATGTGAGATTCCCATCAGCTTGGGTCCCCAGGTCCCTTATCACTTCTTCCATACTTAATGGGTTACCACCTATGTGGTAATTTGTGGGCACTTAGTTTTTGACATAGGGGAGGACTATACACTGTTTTGCATTTAGCTTGAGGACATGGCTCTGGCACCAGTTGTCTGTTTCTGAGGCCCTTTTGTAGGATGCTTGTGTCAGCTGGAGGGTCGATTATGGCACACAGTTTGCAGTCCTCTGCAAACTTGTTCACCAACAGTCCTTCTGCGTTGGGCTGTACCGCTGAGAAAGATATACCAAACAAGGGAGGTCCCAGGACTGAGCCTTGTGGGATGCCACTTGTAGCTGGTTTGGGGTCTGACATGGCTCCAGCATTTCTGACCATGTGGGTTCTGTCTTTGAGCCAGTTTGCAACCCATCTAGTGACATAGGGGTTTATATTGAGGCTGGTGATCTTATCAATGATGACCAAGTGGGGTACTGTATGGATGGCTTTTGCAAGGTCCAGGTAGGCTGTGTGGACCACCTTCCCCTCGTGAGTGGCCTTGGTGACTGTTTCTAATGACTCAACCAGATTTAAGAGGCAGGATCTGCCCTTGACAAAGCCAAACTGGGTAGGATCCAGTGTCTGTAGGTCCCCAATATGTTTGTTTCTGAGGTCCATGATTAGCTTTCCATAGCTTTGCAGACCAAGGTAGTCAGGCTTCTGGGGCGATAGTTTGCAGTATCCATTGAGGCACCACCTTTATGGAGAGGGGACCACTGTTGCTGTACACTGCTCTTTGGGTACATATCCTGTGGTAAGTCTGAGACTGAACAGTGGTTTTACGTTTGTGTTCAATTCTTCTTGGGTTTCATGTTGGACACAGCCCAGGATGCCATCTGGTCCCATTGATGCTGTGTGTTTTGCTTTGGAGAGGCTGGCTGTTAACTGAGCATCTGCGATGTCAGGGGGCCAGCACTCTGCTGGGATAGATATTTGCCCTTTTGGTGGGGAGGGGGGTGGGGAGAAGTTTGCACTGAACCTGTCAGCTCAGATGTTGGCAATGTCTTTGGGTTGGTGTATTGTTTGTCATTTTGGACTACTACTGAGCATATCTGGGGATTCCCACACAAGTTCCTACCATAAGTAAATAATGCCTTGTGATTATCCTTGGTGTCCTGTACAATTTTTATCTCAAAGATGGCCTTAGACGATCTTGTGTGGCCATAGTTTTTCAATAATACTCATCAGAGATGCCTTCCCTTTTTGGGATTTTGATAGGTCCTATAGTAGCTTCCTCCTTGTGTTGTATGGTTTGTTTATGGCTGGGGTCCACCGGACAGGATGCCTGGCTTTGGAGGATTGGGTCTTGGTTTTATTTGGGATTGCATGATCCATGCATTCCTGACTGTGTTCATAGAATGCGTTTATAAAGGGTTATGAGGTCTGGGCCATATTTTCCACAGGCACAGGGGCTGTGAAGGATTCCACCTTCAGTTTTGAGGAGTGTGACATTTGTTTTAGTGAATAATTTTCACTGTGTTTTTCTGGCCATGGGCTGGGATCGGGATGTGAATATCCAGTGAGATTACTGTCTGGTCTGATCTTACCAGTGAGGGATACACTTCTGGTCTTGGGCATAGAGTCCCCATGTTGGTGATGATCAGGTCCAGTATTTTCCCCTGTTGTGGGAGTGGTAGCAAGTTGTTCCATAGCATTTTGGATTATAAATTCTGGGAACCTTTGGGCTAGGGTGTTTGGGCTAGGGTAATGCTCCCAGTCTGTTTGGGTAGACGTCCTTCAAGGATGCATCTGCAGTCATAATATATGGGTTGTCCTGCCTCAGGCAGCCCTTCGGTCGGCCGGATTCCAAAGTCTGGGTCTGGCCTCGGCTGATGTCGCACTTTCCCCGACGTCAGAGCTTCTGGGGTATAAAGGCATCAGCCGACGCCATTTTCCTCCGTCTTTCCTGCTGCGCGGTGCCCGAAGCAGAAGCTGTTCAAGTGCCTGTCGGTCAGATCCAGAGATTTCAGCTACCGAATACTTCTAAAAAAGCTAAGTACCCCGTTGGGGACTCTTTCTTGCCACCACGACGTATCAGCTTGTTTAGCCTGTGCCTCCTTCAACCGACGGACTCTTAGACGTCGGTCGGAGTTTGCAGAAGAGTTTTTTGGATCCGCTTTTGCATATAAAATGCCGTTGGAGACTCCGACTACACATTAGCCAAGAAACGCAAGGAAAAGGACAGACACTCGCGGCCCGCGGTTTCGGCTGAAACCACGGTTAGGCCTACCGCGAGTGTCTCTGTTTCGGCTGAAACAGAGTCCTCGGTTCTTACTTCTGCCGAAATCATACCTCCGACAACCGAGGCCAGAGAGGCCCCGGCTGAGTCTGCTACAGAAATCCCTACTGAAGAAGCAAGCGCACAAGAATTGTCCGACACCATTCCATTGGACATTTCTACTCCTGCACGTGGGGCAGCTAGGCCCCCTGCTTCTATGTCTATTAAGGCCTTCTCCAGGGCTAAAGCAGCTAAAATTTCAAAGGCTTTACCTGCAAAATCTACTTCTCGGAGACCTTCCTCAAGTTCTCAGATTCTCAGCCTTGCTGAGGACCTTATATCTCTGATTAGGGGTTCCCAACCTCACCCAGACAGGGCCTCTCAACCTCCTCCTGACAAAAGGCCTAGGACTGAACCCCCTGAACCTCTATCCTCTGATTACTCCTCGGATGGATCTGATTTATCAGACCATCAGGAAGGGCCTTACTCACCTTATGAGGATTCAGATGCAGAAGACTCTATTCCTTCTGCCTCCCCTCCAGAAGAATTTTCCTTTGGGGAGACTTTAGCCTCAATGAGGGAACACTTTCAATGGCAGGGTCAGGATTTCTCTGATTCTAGAAAAAGACTAAGGACCTTTTTACACTTGCCACAGCATAGGCCTTTAGCCATACCACCTGTGCTAACTGTAGTTGATGCATATAATGATGTCAGTTCTGCCCCTGATTCTCTTCCCCCGGTTCCTGCCAAACCTGACAGATATTACAGGGTCCCGGATTCTCACTTTCACTTGTATAAAGCCCATGCTGTAGACCCAGAAACTATTTCTCAGGGCCCAAAAGGTGTTGCAGCTGCCACTGCCAAAAACCCCCTACCCTCTGAAAGAGAGTCAAGAGCATTAGACAGATGGGGAAAAAAGGTTTATACATCTGCTACTCATTCTGCCAGGGCATTAAACTGTCAATTCCATATGATACAGTACCAAGAATATTTGTTAGATCAGCTGAATAAAAAACTTTCTTCTCCTGAACCTTTAGACCGTAAGTCCCTTCAGGATTTGGTACACAACTCTCAGCAGGTCAGTAATCATTTCTTAAAATGTGGCTATGATGCACTGGAGGCTTCATTTAGATCAGCTATGACTGGAGCAGTAATTCAAAGGCATGCCTGGCTAAAAGAGCAATCCTTGCCAGACCATGTCAAGGCTAAACACCTAGATGCTCCGATGGAGAAACAAAGTTTATTTGGCTCCCCTGCACAGGAGATTCTAAAGAAAGTGGAAGAAAAAGCAAAATCTGTGCAAACGGTAAAGGATTTTCTGCAGGTCCAACCTCCGAGGTTCAGCAGAAACTGGCCTTCAAAGAATTGGTCCTTTCCAGACACCTCCAGAGCACAGAGGGGCAGGAATAGACGCCCAAGAGGCAGAGGTCAATCAAAGGGTGCCTACATCGGTCGTCAATGGCAACCTGCCAACCAGAGGAGTACTGCCACAGCTGCAACTACAACCACTTCCACAGGACAGACAAAATGACTTTGCTCTGATTCCGCCTACCAGGGAACAACTGGAAGCACCCTTGGGCGGAAAGTTGGCTTTATTCTCGAAAAATTGGCATTGCATTACAAAAGACAAATGGACATTGCAAACAATAGACAAAGGATACAGGTTTCACTTCCACACTTTACCAAAAAAGAGCGGAATGCCAAACCTTCCACCAAGCCAGAAGCCAGAGGCTCTAAGACAAATCAACTATTTACTTCATATGAAAGCAATAGAAAGGGTACCATCTATGGAACAAGGCCAAGGATTTTACTCCAGACTATTCCTTGTACCAAGAAAAGAAACCCAATGGAGGCCTATTCTCGACTTGTCCGCACTAAACACATATCTCATTGTGCCAAAATTCAAAATGCTGACCCTACAGCAACTTCTTCCCATGTTGGGCAAGGAGTCTTGGCTGGTGACTCTAGATCTCAAGGAGGCATGCCTGCACGTCCCTATACGACCAGATTGCAGAAGACACCTCGGATTTCTTGCAGGATCAGAGCATTATCAATTCTCAGCATTGCCCTTTGGCTTATCTACTGCGCCCAGAGTATTCACGAAATGCCTGGCATCAGTAATTGCACATTGCAGGCTTCAGGGAATTCAAATCTACCCATACCTGGACGACTGCCTAATACAAGTGGACAACAAGACAAAACTAATAAAGGATTTGGCCTATGTCATGCACCTGTTACAGGCTTTGGGATACACAGTCAACATCCAGAAGTAAAGACTAGTGCCATCCCAAAGGTTAACATTTTTGGGTGCGGATCTGCACACTAACTCAGATGGCTTTTCTCACAGAAGAAAAACAGAAGCAACTCCCACTCTACTTCATGGCTTTGACAAGACAAACTCAGCTTACTGCAAGGAAAGTCCTGCAGGCCCTGGGTTACATGGCATCCTGCATAATCTTGATCTCGCATGCCAGGCTGCATATGAGGAAATTACAATGGTACCTAAGGAATGTATGGTCTCAACACAGGCACAGTCTAGAAACCATGATACCAATCAGTCCATGCCTGAAAAAGGAATTACTGTGGTGGGCTCAGGCCTGCCAGACCAACAGAGGGTTGCCTTTCAACAAACCACAACCAAGGCAGACCATCACCACGGATGCCTCAGACCTAGGATGGGGAGCACACGTGGAAGACAAGTGTATCCAAGGCCTATGGTCTCAAGACCAGCTGAATTTGCACATAAACCTAAAGGAGATGCTGGCAGTGAAGCATGCAATCCGAGGCATTCAAATCATTCCTCCAGCAAGGACATCTGCTGATAAGGACAGACAATACCACAGTCATGTGGTACATAAACAGGGAGGCACGCATTCCTACCCTCTATGCCGGACGGCAATGGATCTGTGGAACCTAGGCCTGAATCTCAACATCCAACTGCAGGCCAAATTCGTACCAGGAAAAGAGAATTCACTAGCAGACAGCTTTAAAGAACTACCATGGATGCTGCATCCAGACATCTTCAAAATCATAACAAACAAATGGGGAATGCCAGAGATAGACCTGTTCGCCTCCCCACTCAACCACCAACTGAACAAATTCTGCTCAAGAGTATACCACCCACAAGCCTGGAGGGTGGACACCCTCTCTTTCAGCTGGAAGGCCCCAACAGTGTATGCTTTTCCACCTCCCATCTGATGTACAAAGTTCTACTGAAGATCAGGGAGGAACAGCCAAAGGTGATTCTGATAGCTCCAGACTGGCCAAGGCAGCATTGGTATCCGCTACTGAGAAGCATGTCTCGGACGAACTCATGGCTTCTACCCCTATGGCCTTTGCTTCTAACGCAGAACAACTACAAGACCCTGCATCCAAACTTGAAAACACTGCAGCTAACTGCCTGGAAAATTGCTTAAAACAAAACAAAACTGTTTTATCTCAGAGGGTCAAGGACATTATCCTGGAGGCTCGCAGACCCTCCACAAGGAAAACATACTCAGCTAAATGGAAGAGATTCCTCATTTGGAGTGCATCAAAGGGTACAAATGCCACACTGGCAAACCTAGCACACATCCTAGAATACTTAGCAGAGCTGTTCCACAATGGCCTATCCTATTCTTCCATTAAGATTCATGCTTCAGCAATTTCAGCAGAGTACAACATGGATCCTTCTATCTTCTCTCACCCTCTCCTCAGACAATTTTTAAGAGGGATCAAAAATGTAAAACCTCCAAGGAAACCTCCTCTGCCTACATGGGATCTCAATTTTGTGCTGGAAAAATTAACATTACCCCCTTTTGAACCAGCAGCATCAGCAGACTTACAGTTCTTATCTTGGAAAACTGCTTTCCTTCAAGCAATCACTTCAGCAAGGAGAGTATCTGAGTTACAGGCACTATTGGCAGTGCAGCCTTTCCTTATTTTTCACCAGGATAGTGTCTGTGAGAACCAATCCTACTTTCATGCCAAAGGTGGTATCCAGGGTATCTTTGAACCAAGCTATTCATTTGCCTACGTTCTTCCCTAACCCACAGAACAGGGGGAAAAACTATTGCACACCTTGGACGTACACAAACAACTACGCTACTATCTGGACAGAACTAAAACCAGCAGAAAAACTGACCAACCTTTGGTAGCATATGCAACTGGAGTGCAAGGAAAAGCAATTGCCAAACAGACAATTTCAAAATGGATAGGAAATTGCATTCGATTCTGCTACTCTTTTCATGGAAAGACAACTCCTGAAAATATCAGGCCTCACTCCACAAGAGCCACAGCCACCACTACAGCTTTCCTACGAGGGGTGGCTACCAAGGACATTTTAGAAGCTGCTACTTGGAGCTCCGTGCATACATTTGCCAAGCATTACAATCTACCTTTATACTCCAGATCCCGAGCAGGTTTTGCAACTGCAGTTTTACAGGGATCTTAACTACACCATCATTATCTTAGTACCTCCTCCCCCAGTTTGGCTATGGTATTCTACCCATATGTTATGACTGCAGATGCATCCTTGAAGGACATAGTACAGTTTTGTACCTACCATAAATGTAGATGTCCGATAGGTATGCATCTGCAGTCAGGATTACCCACCCTCCTTCCCCTCTGTGGTATTCCTAGGGTGCTTACCCCTCTTTCAGCTAGCTGGGGGAATCTATTGTGGTGTATTTGTTTGTATGTATATATGTATATATATTTTGTTTGCTACTGTTTGGTATATTCTACATTTATCCAAATTTAGCCTTCCTGGAGGGCACCTGGCATCTGGGGCAAGAAACACTGAGGAAAATGGGGTCGGCTGATGCCTTTATACCCCAGAAGCTCTGACGTCGGGGAAAGTGCGACATCAGCCGAGGCCAGACCCAGACTTTGGAATCCGGCCGACCGAAGGGCTGCGTGAGGCAGGACAACCCATATGTTATGACTGCAGATGCATACCTATCGGACATCTACATTTATGGTAGGTACAAAACTGTACTTTGAAGTCTCCCAATATAATGGTGGTTGGGGAGACCTTCATATTTTCATGTGTTCTCCAGTCGGCCAAGTGTGGTTCCTGGGTTTAGGAGGGTGGTTTGTAGCAGGCTGTGAACTGGAAGGTGGTTTTAGCCACTGTTATAGTTGCACATGGATAGTCTCCGATGCTTCATGCTGTGCCACCAACCTGGGGGTGTGGGTATCTTTGACAAATATTGATACTCACCCTCCTTTTGTAGTTTGTTCCATGTTTTGCAGCTGTAAAGCATGGTATGAGGTGTAACCTGTTAATGCTAGGGTGCTCTTGGGAGCCTTTAACCAGGTTTCTGTTACTGCACAGATATCAACATTCTCCATGCTGAGGAGAGTTTGGAGTGCGTGCATCTTGCAGTTTAGACTTCTGGCATTGAGCAGCATTACTTATAGTTTCTTATCGCTTGTGATACCTATGGAGGTGGGTTTGTGTTGTGAGCCTTACCTACAAAAGGCACTATGGGTTGACAAGAGCCTTTGGCAATATCCAAAAGGCCACAGGTGATAGGTGAAATCCATCCCTAGTGAAGCATCATGTCTTGTCGAGCATGTCGTCCCAGGCTGACAGGCATTGTATCCCCTTTCACTGACACCAATACCTAAGCCAATTGTTGTAATTGATTATCTTGTCTTCATATTGTGGCCTCATGTTTGGTGAGGGTAGGATGATACTCAAGGTCATCAAGTTTGCATATTCTACATGGTGGTAAATGCTGTTTAGCACTACCTTATATTGCTTAACACGTGGCAATCATGCCTCAGGTGGTGCTGCAGGGCTGCCTATGTCAATGCATATACTGCACTTCCTATACATGTTTGGAAACGGGTAGTGTCAAGTTAGGCATCCCTTTTACTATATGTGCGATCAGAGAGAGGTGGTATTTCCAGGGTTCCTACTGAGCCAGTGTATGTGCTATGCGTTGCCTCTTTGCCAAGGCATACTTTGCATGCCGCCTCCTGCCTACTGGGGCAGGCTCAGGTTGTTGCTCCTCCCAGTCATGCTCTGCCTGTGATGGCCTTGGTACTGGTGGGGGGGCTGTTTGTCCCAGGCCTATGCTGGTCCTGCTGCAGCTGTTTTCGCAGAATCGTATTATGTAGCGTAGCACGTATGATGACAATTTGGGTACATGTAGTTGGGGAGTATTGCAAGGCTCCACCAGATGTGTCCAGGCACCGGAACCATGACTTGAGCAACCCAAACACACGCTCAATTACATTTCGTGTTTGTGCGTGTGCCTCATTATGGCATTCCTGTTCAGGTGTGTGTGTGTGTGTTTCTGATGGGTGTCATCAGCCACGGCTCCAGTGCATAGCCAGCATCCCCCACTAAGTGACCATGTGGGATGCCCCCATTGGCAAATGTCTGGTACAGCTGCGTCAGATGCCAGATAAGGGAATCATGGTAGCTTCCAGGGCAGCCAGCACACGCATTCATTATGCCCTGGGCATCACACACAACCTGGCAGTTGATGGAGGGGAAGTCCTTGCGGTTAATGTGGACCCTACCCCGGTCACCGGCTGGCGCTTTGATGCGTATATGCGTGCAGTCTATTGCACCCACTACCTCAGGGTATTCTGCTATTTGCAGGAAGAGACGCATATTGCTGGCCAATACTTCAAGGGAATTGGGGAAATATACATGATCACTGACATGTGCTGATATGGCATCCAGGAACTGGTGCAGTACCCTGGATGCTGATGCCTGTGATATCCCCATCATATCACCAGTTGGTCTCTGAAAGGCACCCGTTGCTAGTATTCTTAGGCCAACACACACCTTCATTTCCACTGGGATGGGTTCCCCTCTGTTGGTTCTGTGTGTGAGGCGTGGCCTGCACAGCTAAACTATTTGCTGCAGGAGGTCTCTGTCCTTTCTGTAGCGCTTCACTATCTCCAGCTCCTGTAACCCCTGGTAGGTGACCCTGGGCCTGTACACTCTTATTAGTCTCCTCACTGTGGGTTGTCCGGCAGCATTTGCATTGTCACCACCCTCAGCATGTTGCATATGTCATCTTATAACAGCAATGGCAGCCCCTAGCATTTTTTGTCTGTGTAGCTTTTTCAGTTTTCACTTCTAGTAGCTTACTCTAGTGTTGGTGTCTCTTGAGAGAAACAAACGGCATTCTTTAAAGTATTCAACTGTATTTATTACTGCTTGGTAGTAACTTGATTAAAGTGTAGCTATCATTCTAAGTCTTTTGGATTAAGCACTTGGGCTTCAGACCAGTTTTTACATTAGGAAGGTTTGTGGCCTGCACTGTGGTGGCAGGACAGGTAGCTTACATCCTTCTAAGTTGGGAACTGCTGATTTGAGGGGTCAGTGTCTGTTATTTTAAAAGTGTATTAGTTCTGGTTTAAGCACTTGGGCTTCAGGCCAGTTATTTTACATTAAGAAGGTTCGTGGTCTGTACTCTTGTGGGAGGAGAGGCTGGACTCTGCCCTTCTGAGCTGGGAATTTCTGGTTAGGCTTATAATGCCTGCATATTTGAACTGTTTCTTACTGAAATTGGTACACCTCGTTTGCTGTAGCATAGACTAGATCCAGGCCTGCTAACTCTAGCTTTGTTTGTATGCTTGTTTGTTTGCTTGTTATTTACCTGAAACGCTAATTCCACCTATAACGCGGCTTTTCAGCGCTTCTGTGGATCCCTAGTGATATCTGCATTGCTTCCTGTACTTATTTCCTTGTTTCACTTGAAAGAAAGTTACTGTTTGTCGTTTTTGCATTTGTTACCTGTAGCACATTGCATTTAAGTTACCTGGCACTTGCTCACTAAGTCAGCACTAAAAAATTAAAAGCACTGCACCCTCACAAACTCCCCTTGAGTACCTTGTTCCCCATTGGCCCTTATTTCAATTATAAAGGAATTCCCAATACTATTCTAGCATGTCCAAAGGTCATTTGTCAATCTCCTCTCTGGTCCAGCTGGTGAATCTGGGAATCTTGAGGCAATGTTACAACTGCCTTATGTACACAGACAACCCTCTCCTCCTCCCAACAAATTCCAACACATGTGAGAGATGCAACCATATAGCCAAACTGGAGGCTAAGCTCTCTCAACTCAGTACTGGCGTAACCAGTCAGGAGGAGAAGGCAACCACACTCACTACAATTCCAGTCTCACATAGACCTACCAGGACAGCAAACCAAACACATAAACACACAAAAACATACTTGGAGGCTCTAAATAAAAACCTACCTAAGCAGCAGAGACCTCCAAAGCAGACACCCAAGCAACTGCTACCCCAAAACAAAACACGTGCAACACATAGCTCACAAAGCCAGTGTGCCGAACAGTCACAGCCCTTAAGGCTAAACAACATACCTGATACACTTGTAATAGGTGACTCTATCGTCAGGCACACTGACGTCCCGCTCACCAGGCTGAATAAGGAGAAGGTCACAGTGAGCTGCCTGTCGGGTGCTAGGATCCGCCACATAACACAAGCACTCAGGTCACTCCAAGGCAAGTACAAATATGACTGTCATTGTCCATGCTGGTGTGAATGACCGGAGACGTACCTCCCTGGACTACATGAAAAGAGACATAGAGGAGCTCTTTGAGCATGTAGCCCAGGCCGGTTTGACCCTGACCTTGAGTAGCATCTTACCCTCACCAAGAATGATGCCACAATATGAAGACAAGATGATCAATTTCAACAATTGGCTTAAGTATTGGTGTCATTCAAAGGGGAATCCAATGCCAGTCAGCCTGGGATGACATGCTTGACGAGCCACTATGCTTTGCTAGGGACGGCTTGCACCTGTCACCCCTGGGCTTTTGGATATTGGCAAAGGCTCTTGCTACCCCCATAGTGCCTCTTTTAGGCAAGGCTCAAAAGACAAACCCACCTCCATAGGTATCACAATGGATAAGAAACTGAGTAGAAGTCTAAACCTCAAGATGCACGCACTTGAAACTCTCCTTAGCATGGAGAACATCGATATCTGTGCAGTAACAGAAACCTGGTTCAAGGCTCCCGAGAGCACCCCAGCACTACCAGGTTATACCTCATACCATGCGTTTCGGCCCCATAACTTGGATTGAACCACAAAAGGAGGGGGAGTATCAATATTCGTCAGATACCCACACCTCCAGGTTGGTGGCACAGCACGAAGCATCAGAGACTATCCATATGCAACTAACAGTGGGTAAAACTGCCTTCCAGTTTATAGCCTGCTACAGACCACCCTCCCAAACCCAGGAACCCCACTCAGCCTTCCTGAGAACACTGGAAAATATGAAGGTCTCTCCAAACACCATTATATTGGGCGACTTCAACTACCCAAACATAGACTGGGAGCATTACTCTAGCTTCAACACCCTAGCCCAAAGGTTCCTAGAATTTATAAACTCAAATGCTATGGAACAACTTGTTACCACTCCCACAAGAGGGGAAAACATACTGGACCTGATCTTCACCAACATGGGGACTCTATGCTCCAGACCAGAAGTGTATCCCTCACTGGTAAGATCAGACCATAAACTAATCTCACTGGATATTCACATCCCAACCCCACCCCTTGCCCAGAAAGCCACAATGAAAAACTTCTCTAAAGCAAATTTCACACTCCTCAAAACCAAGGTGGAATCCTTCAAAGCCCCCAGGCCTGTGGAAAATATGGCCCAGACCGCAGAATCCTTTATAAAAGCATTCTTTGAACACCTTCAGGAATGCATGGATCATGCAATCCCAAATAAAACCAAGACCCAATCCTCCAAAGGCAGATGTCCTGTCTGGTGGACCCCAGCCATAAACAAACTGTACAATAGGAGGAGGAAGCTACTACATGATAGAGCAAAATCCCAAAAAGGGAAGGTATGTCTGATCAGTATTAGCAAAAAACTACGGGCACTCATAAAATCGTCTAAGGCCAGCTTCGAGAGAAAAATTGCACAGGACACTAAGGATAATCACAAGGCTTTCTTTAGTTAAGTTAGGAATCTGGGTGGGAATTCCCAGATATGCTGTCTATATTATTACATTTATTTAATGTAATAATCCCATGTTTATATACCACTTGGCTTGTGACAGTGGTATATAAACATGGGATTATTACATTAAATAACATGTATTTATATTGTCTTATTGACATGTTTGAACATCCAGAATGTGTTTGGCCTATTTTATCTGGTGGTTATTTTTCCTGTGATAGATGGACCACAGTTGAGTGTATACACTCACTATTATTGTATAAATATATGATTTATTTCAAGTACCCTTAAACCTGTCTTGCAAGCTTTTTTTCAAAACTTATTAGTATTCATGAGCTCATCTATTTGATTGGCTCCTGATATGTATTTAAAGGATGATGTAAATGAACTTGATGACATTGTTTTACACTGAAGAAGGCTGTTGGCCGAAACTAGTTTGTTATATTCATCAGTAATAAATATATTGAACTCTGTGCTGCTTTGCTGGTCTATTTGGAGCAATTCCCAGATATGCTCAGAATTAGTCCAAAATGACAAAAAATACACCGAACCCACAGACCTTGCCAACATCCTAGCTGACAGGTTCAGCGCAAACCCCCCCCCCTCCCCACCAAAAGGGCAAATATCTATCCCAGCAGAGTGCTGCCCTCCTGACATCTCAGATGCTCAGGTAAGAGCCGCCCTCTCCAAAACAAAAAAAACACAGCATCAATGGGACCAGAGGGTGTCCCGGGCTGCGTCCTACATTAACTCCAAGAAGAGCGCTAAACCCAAACATAGAACTACTGTTCAATCTCAGCCTTACTACAGGGTATGTACCCAAAGAGTGGCGTACAGCAACAGTGGTCTCTCTCCACAAAGGTGATGCCTCAACGGATCCTGGAAACTATCGCCCCATAAGCCTGACTAGCTTGGGTCTGCAAAGCTATGGAAAGGATCATCATGGACCTCATAAATAAAGATATTGGGGACCTACAGACACTGGATCCTACCCAGTTTGGCTTTAAGGGCAGATTCTGCCTCTTAAACCTGGTCAATTTCTTTGAAACGGTCACCAAGGCCATTGAGGGGAAGGTGGTCCACACAGCCTACCTGGACCTTGCAAAAGCCTTCGATACAATACCCCACTCGGGCATTATAGATAAGCTCACCAGCTTAAATATAAACCCCTATGTCACTAGGTGGGTTGCAACCTGGCTCAAGGACAGAACCCACATGGTTAGAATTGCTGTAGCCATGTCAGACTCCAAACCAGTTACAAGTGGCGTCCCACAAGGCTCAGTCCTGGGACCTCTCTTGTTCGGTATATATTTCTTGGCGGTACAAGCCAAAACGGAAGGACTGTGGCTGACCAAGTTTGCAGATGACTGCAAACTGGGTGCCATTATCGACTCTCCAGCCGACACAAGCATCCTCCAAAAGGGACTCCTAGAAACAGACAACTGGTGCCAGAGCCATGGCCTCAAGCTAAACGCCAAAATGTGTATAGTCGTCCCCTTTGGCAAAAACAAAGTGCCCACAAATTTCCACATAGGTGGTAATCCATTAAGTACAGAAGAAGTAATTAGGGACCTGGGGACCCAAGTTAATAGCAGTCTCTCATTTGACAACCACGTGGCCAAAGTGGTTAGAAAAACATTTTATATAGCCCACCTGATCATGAAGGGATTCACATCTAGATCAGGGGAGAGGTCATCGTGCCTCTTTACTCATCCCTCATCAGGCCCATAATTGACTACAATGCCCCTTTTGGGATGTACCTTACCAGACACCTGCAGCAACTGGAAAGACTCCAAAAGTACCTCACCAAGACTATCAAAGGGCTCAATCAGATGCCATATGCTGCTCGGATAAAGAAACTCCAGCTCTACTCAGTGGCATACCGCCTGCTCAGAGGCAGTCTGTGCCTGACTTATAAAGCCATGTTCAACCCGGAATTAATGGACATGCTGCACCTCAGAAAATCCAAATCCCATCGAGCTACGCGCTCGAGAGACTTGAACCTCAGCACTGAAATAAATAGGACATGCTGGAGGGACAGATTCATACCCCAGAGGCTCCCTTCACTCTGTAATAAAATCCCCGTCCAGGTTAGGCAGAGTCCCTCAATGACTCTCTTCAAGAGGAATCTTGATGAGTGGATGGGAGATCGTAGGTTTACCCCGGGTATCACTTCTGTGTCACTGTTAGATAGAGGCACAGTATACTAACCTCGAAAAAGGGCATAGCAAAAATAATTTAAAATGGGTGGCGAAAGCCAAACACACTCTGGCTAGGCTTATAAATGCCCTAGGGCAGATAGCCTAGTATGAACCTATGTTGTTTGCAGAGTTTTAAGTGCTGGGCTGGGCTAGTGTTCTGCCTGTGTAATTGCCTGATTCTGATTGTTTGCACCTGCTAACTCTACTAGTATTCCCTGGTAGCTTCCTACGATTTGTTGTGCTTCCTTTTTCTTTTGTTTCCTCGGGGGAGCGATGCGCATACAAGCAGAAACACGCTCCCAGCAGCTAACACGCGCGCACACATGCTTACACGGACTAAAACTTGCTTATTCGGGTTAAATCGCTCGTACACCAGCCAAACATGCTTACAGGTCTAACAGCCTGACACATGCTTACTTTAGCTTAAACGCACGCACTCACGTTTCCACACGTGCACTCTTGTCTTACTCGAGTTTACAGTCGTGCACACACACGCATACCCGCTCAGCAAGAAACTTTGGTGTTATCCACAGTATACACTTTCCATTTCTTGGCTTTACCTGGCCTACCTGTTGACACACCTCTTTCCATGATGTCTGACAGCTAACATGCCACTGTGCTCCAATGAGCTTCACTACTTTCATACATACCCCCCTTGTGATGTCACCTATCTCCTACTCTGTTCCTCCCCATATCCTACTCCTACACTCCACTGACTGTGCTCATTTACTATGTAAAAGTGTGATTCACTATCCTAACACTCATTTACATAGGATTGCCTACTAATGCTTAGTTACATGTCTTAAACTGGGCTTCTCCCCTTAGCAACCCATACTCTGTGGCCATGTTGTCTTCAGCCTGCTATTCCCTTACATTGTCATTTAACATTTTTCATAAATTCCACGTTTGTGGCTTTTATTGTCTAATTTTATGATTTTTATAGCGCACCCCGTTTGCGCTGCGCTACGCTAAAACATCGGAAATTGCCAAAAAATCTTTTTATTTTAATTTTGCATCTGGGAAACTTTCCAGTGGCCTTATATTTGGCCATTGGCATGCTTCCTCAACCATATGCAACCTTTATTTGGAGTTGACAAGGCTCCATTGTACTATTTGCAGAACGGTACTCCGTTGTCAACTGAGTACATTTCTGCAGCTAACACGTTTCCTACTCTGATAGGTTTGTGCTTCCTGGATCACAAATTTACCTCATTTGCATGCCTTTCAGCTGCAAGTGAGGTAATTTGCATATCCCAGCCCTGTCCGTGTAGGAGACATTTTAGGAGCTCTCTTACATGCCCCTACAGGCTGTTCCTGGATCGCTCGTTGGACATGATGGCCGCATGGAGTCTTACTCTACTCGTAGACACGCAAGCCATCGTGAATCCGGCCCCTTGTTTTATCCAAATAGTGCCTGAGCTGTTTCTACAAGTCCAAGGTATGCAGGACCCACTCGGCAGCAGACTGAGTTGAGTGGAAAAAGGAAGGGAGCTGTACTGACCGATTCGAGGACAACTCCTTTATTACTTTGGGCATAAAAGCACCCTGTCCCTGTGTTTGTTTGTGTGTGGGGGGGCCCTACACCTACGCCCCTACAGGCTGTTCCTGGATCGCTCGTCTGACATGATGGCCGCATGGAGTCTTACTCTACTCGTAGACTCGCAAGCCATCGTGAATCCGGCCCCTTGTTTTATCCAAATAGTGTCTGAGCTGTTTCTACAAATCCAAGGTATGCAGGACCCACTCGGCAGCAGACTGAGTTGAGTGGAAAAAGGAAGGGAGCTGTACCGACAGATTCGAGGACAACTCCTTTATTACTTTGGGCATAAAAGCACCCTGTCCCTGTGTGTGTGTGTGTGTGTGGGGGGGGGGGGGGTGGCCACAATGGCCTGGAGCTTGGAAACCTTCCGAGCAGAAGTAAGAGGCATCAACAAACCAATATCTGGAAGGTTTTCTTTTCTTGTTTCCTCTTGGCTTCCAAACTTCACAGAAATACCATTTATTCCTGGGAACTTTCCTATAGATTGGTTATACATCACCATCTTCATCTCTTCCTTTCGTGTTGCTAATTGAGCCTCATTTACCTCTAACCTTTGCATATTTAATTCTTCCATAAACATTATAATTTGTTCTATATTTCTCTGTTTTATGCAGGTTTTCATAAAATTTCCAAAATATTTCTAGTACCTCTTCAGGATATCTTGCTGTCTTTCTATTCATTTGTTGCAGTATTCTTTACATGCAGAAGTTATCCATCATAGGCGACAAGACGTTGGCCAGTATACAAAAGTCTCTTGCTACTGTATTGTGCATGGTATGTCGCACATAGGCTGCTGTTGTACTTTGAACATCAGCCTGCTTGCAGAGTCATTAGCTGTGTTCCAGCATTTTTCTCAAGTAAGTGTCCCGTTGGGGAATTTTCTTTTGCTCCTGTTTTGTTGTAGGGTTTGTCATCCAAAAAAAGGCAAATGCCAGTGTGGAAGACAAATTCCACATAAAGATATCCATCTCCAGTGTTTGTTCTGCCTAGGTCTACCCACAACCACAAATCCTGTCCCATTTGCCAGGCCGTTGTGCCCAAGACCCTAAGTAGTATACTTGGTCTCTAGCCATTTACTTGGAAAACCTGTGCTTAAAGTTGCTAGCTAAAAGTGTGATGGAGGGATCTTTGGGGGCTGAGGTCAAGTCACTTACAAAGTGGAAGTGCAAAAAGCCGAGGCCTGTACCTTCTGCTGTGCCTCTTACCACAGACGTCTCTCCTGAGGTGGATGAGAGCCTAGAGATGCATACGGTTCCTGTTTTTGGTTCACAGGCTGAGCCCGATGTTGAGGCCTTCTTGGTTCTGACCCACAGGCACCTCCTCAGAGGTCAACTGGCATTAGTTTTGGATGTACAAGGGGAACCAAGGTTCGTGATAACAGAAGGTCCTAAGGGGATGCCTCAGATCCTTGTGCGGGAGGAAATTCACAATATTTGGGTGTAGGGCCTACTTCAGGGCTTCCTACACTACATATGGCAGACCTGCATCAAAAGAAGCCATCTAAACACCTGTGTCCTCCCCAAAGGAAATACAGTGATTTGGCAACAATTCACCCAAGGGTTTTTAAAGGCCCTGATGGCCCTTAAAACCCCTCCAGGTGTGTCAGTCACTGCCCCCTTCCTTGCACTGTTTTCCCATATAAAAGGGTTAGGGAAGGTTTCATTAGAGGAAGAGTTCTCCTCTGAAGACTCTCTAGCCTATTCCTCACAGACACCCCCCCCCCTTAGACTATGCCTCTTCAGAAGAGGACTCCAATAGAAATGACTCACCCATGGGAAGTACTCTCCTTTGGAGAGTCTCTGGTCAAAATGAGGGATTATTTCAAATGGGAGAGCACTTTGGTATCTGAAATACAAATGAGAGTACACGATATTCTGCAGGTGGAATCACCCAGCCCTTCAGCTATTGCTCCTGTTACTGGCCTATTTAGATGCTTTTTCCTCCCAGTCCCTCTATTCCCAGGCTCCTGCCCCTAAGAAGCCTGATGGATTTTACAAGGTACTTCAGGACTAAAAGGTTCTGTTCAGATGCCGTTTAGCAGATTCATCAGTTATTTCACTGGCTTCAGACAAACTCTCCAGGTTACTGCCTTTAACTTATCTCCTTCCTTCAGGTAAGGACCGCAGGGTCATGGAAGGATGGGCAAATAAGTGTACACTTAAGCCACCCTGGCATTTAGAGCAATTACCAGATTTGCCCTACAGCTTCTGTCCCAACTTTCTCAGGTCACTTCTGATTTGCCTGATTCAGAGAATAAGACCTTTGCTGCTTCCTTGCTTGGAGCATCCTCACAAGTAGCCCAACACTCCATTTAAATGCTGCTGTGATGCAGAAGAGGCTTCTGCTAAGGCAGCTACCTCAGGCTCTGTCTAAGGAGATTCTCCTGGTTAAGACTTCAGCCATTACCAAAGGACATTAAATCTTTACTTATGGATTCCCCTTTGGACAGCTCTGCATTGCTTGGCCCTGCAACTGTTAACTTATTTAAACTTCTGCAGGAAAAGGGTAAGGAATTGCAGGCATTTAAGCATATATTTGTTTTTGCAGTGCATTGCATTTATACATAGACACTCCCACACCCCTCCACCTAAAACAGAAGAAAAAGGTGGTGGTAGGAGGCCTCAGCAGCCCAGGGTTTCCCTGCAACTCCAGCTGAGAAGCAGACCTTTTCTGATGAGCCTGGCTCTCTGAGTGCCCAGACCACCTCACCCACTTTCCTCTTTCCCCAGTGCCTCTCTATCTGCCAGTCTGGAAAAGCATAACTCGAGAATCCTGGGTTCTTTCTGTCATTCAAAAAGGGTACTTTTTTTCTGGTATGGGATTTCCTACCTTCCTTCATGTACATCTCTCAACCACCAAGGGAACAATTACCCTCCTTTACAGAGGTATTACTAGACGTGCAGAGTGAGAACCTTTCAGGAGGTACCTCAATATCAAAAAGGAAGAAGGGGTTTCTACTCCAGAATGTTCCTAGTGCCCAGAAAGAGTGGTCCCTGGAGACCCTTTCTGGATCAGTCTCATCTCGACACCTTCCTGAAGGTACCCACCTTCCATTTAACTCTTCCGACCTTGTTACCCATTATTCAGTCACAAACCTACTTGGCTTCCCTGGATATCGAAGATGCATACCTACACATTCCCATCCAGCCCAGCTGCAGGAGGATTTTACAATATCTTTCAGTTCATATGTTACAGTATTAATAACATGAGGGAGTCTGCTGCAGGTTGACCCATACATATGGCTAGTATACAAAAGCCTAATGCTACTGTAGGGTACTTGTGACGTTGCACAAAGCACAGGTCCTATGTCTGCCATAAAATGACATCTGGAATAAAGCGGACATCAGCACTAGCCAATCCTTTAAAACTTTTCTGGTGCCACTCGGATTGTCTTCTCTGGTCGTTGCTCTTCAGACAAATTGCGGATCCCGATCAGGTAAGTGCCCCGTTATTTTTTGTTTTGTTTTATTTATTTATTGATTACTTCTTGCTACTGTGTTTTTTTTTTTTTTTTTTTTTGAGGTTGCATGTCAGCTAGGAAGGGCACGTGTCAGTGTGGAATTCAAATTCCACATAAGGACTCTCACTACCTTTGTCTCTTTTGCCTAGGCCCTGATCATGATCATACTACTTGCTCTGTTTGCAAGGTCTTTGTCCTCAAGACCCTGCTTGGCTGTTTAGCTTCTGAGTTTATATCTAGAAAACCAGCACCTTTAAATGTCTCGCAAACGATATGCAAGGTACATCGGGCCTAGCTGCTAGTTAAGAAGGCCAAGAAGTCTAGGCCTGACTTACCCGCTGCTCCTCCAATTCCAGACATCTCTCCCAAGGCCAATGTTGGCTTTGGGACTGTTCCAAAGTCAGTAGGCACTCCTTCCATGGGTACTGGTGTGGATGCCATGAATGGAGGGATACTCGTGTGTCCTTTCTGGACAAAGGGTTGGAGTATCGGCTCATTGTAACTGAAGACCCGCATGGCGTTCCACAGATCATTGTCCAAGAATATATCCTTACCAGTATTGAGTGTAGGCTGATGTTGGACCTATCCACCTTCCACCTCATGGATGTTCCTCAAAAGAGAAAACTGAAAGCTAAACCTACTTCCCCTGCCTCCCGGAACAACCGGCAGGTTGGCAGGCATTTTTCCCAAGGACTGTTCAAAGCCTTTCTGGCCCCAAGATCTTTAGCAGCCTCCCTCCCTTCTCCTTCCTTTCCTCCCTGTAAACCACAAGAGGATTTCTGAGGAGCTTTCTTCAGATGAAGAGTATTCTTCTGGGGATGTATCTTTGTCTTAGTCTGCCTAAATTTCTTCTCCTTTTGGGTATGCTTCCCCAGAAGAAGAATCAAATGGAACAGATTCCCCTGGAGAGGATATTTCTTTTGGAGAAACAGTTGTAAAAATGAGGGAGTTTTTCAAATGGAATTGCTCTCAGGTGTCTGACATCCAGAAGAGATGTGACCCTCCAGCAGATGGACTCTCCTGCCTCTTCTGCCACACCTCCTGTTCTGCTAGCCTTCCCTTCCTGGATGCATTCCCTGCAGCTTCTAAGTGCCCTGCCTCTCAACAACCTCCTCCTGAAAGGCCAGGCAGGTTTTATAAAGTGTCAGAGGATTCCAAATTTCTGTTTAAATGTCCCTCTGAGACCTTGCAACAATTTGTGTCTGCTGACAAGGCCTCCAAGATGTTATCTTCGACTTCTCTGCTCTCTTCGGACAAGGAGAGTCAAGTTATGGAAAGACTGGGGAAGAAAGTTTTTATGTAAATCGGCTACTTTGTCATTCAGAGCCATAAATTACCAGACCTATATGGCCAAATACCCTTTGGCTCTTCTCTCGGATACTGGTAAGCTACTTTCAGAGCTCCCAGACTCTTCTAAAGCTAAGCTTTTCTCCATCCTTAACTCCTCTGCTCAAGTTACATGACCTTCCATAAAGTTGTAGGTATGATGCTGTGGAGGCATGAGCCATTGCAACTGCATCAGGGTCAGTTATCAGGGGATGCTCCTGGTGCAGACTTTAACCTTTGCTTGATGACATTAAGGCAAAAATCCTGGATGCCACCCTGGAGAATAAGGCATTATTTGGTACTTCTGCTGCAGAGTTCTTAATCTTTACAGGAAAAGGGCAAAGAGCTGCAAGATCTGGAAACACATTTTTGTGTCCCCGGTCCCAAGGTTTTAGAGGAACTACCCTACTAAGGCCTGATTTTATAAGGAAGCACCACAGTAGGTAAAAATTAAGTAAAACAACAAAACCACAGCCACGGACCTCAAAGATACCAAGTAAATTTATTACTTATTTGTAAGGATGTCTTCCAGGCTCCAGTCTTAAAAGGACAAAAGAAATGCTAGGAAACAGTTTTCCTCTAAATCTTCCACTTCAACTCCTGCTGCTCAGAAACGGCCCTTTCAGGTGAAGCCAGGTAGCCTGTGACTGCCTGTCTCCTTGCACCCAAACTCCTCTTTCCTTCGCCTTTCCCTCTTTCTCTTGGCTTGGAAACAGATCACTCAGGACTCTCTCGTGTCATCTCCTTCATGCTTTGAGGATACTTTTTATGGTATGGAAAACTCCTTCCTTCCTTTAGGGGTATTCCACATCCTCCAAGGGAACAGCAGGAACTCGTTCCCAAAGTCATTTCCACTCTTCTCTCTCAAGGCACCATTCAGGAGGTACCGTCTTCCCAAGCAGGAAAAGGGTTCTACTCCAGGATGTTTGTGGTCTCCAGGAAGGATGGTTCTTTGAGACCCACTCTAGGCTTTTCCCATATAAATACTTTCCTGAAGATTCCCACTTCTAACATATTAACTTTACCGACTCTTCTTCCTGTCATCCTTCCTCAGGCCTTTATGGTGCCCTTGGACATCAAGGATGCTTATGTTTATATTCCCATTCATCCTCTGTTCATGAAGTATCTTCACTTTGCTATTGCTTCCTCAGATTTTAAATTCTCTCCCTTGCCTTTTGCATTGTTTATGTTCCCAAGAGTCTTCAGAAAATTCTTAGCTCCTGTCATAGCCTTCTGCAGGCTACAGTATTTACAAATGTTCTCCATACCTGGACTATCTTCTCCAGGCTGAGACTCCAGACACCCTTCAGGATAATCTTCTATTCACAGTGTCACTGGGTTTGAGGGTTCATTATCAACTACCAAAAATCTACCGTGGTTCCTTCTCAAGATCACATTTTTCCTAGGATGTAGGATCCAGTCTGACAGGATGCTGGCTTCCTTACCACCAGAAAAGGTACTGTCCCTCTCATCCTACTTCCAGGCCCTCTTGCCCCTGCTATCCCTGACTGCCAGGGAGTTTCTTCATCTCTTGGGCTCATAGCATCCATTGTTCCCATGCTACCACTAGCCAAGTTACACATGAGGAAATTCCAGTGGTTCCTGAGAACAGTTCGGGTACAACACTCCCATCTTCTGGAGTTTATTCCTCTTCTACCCTGCCTGAAAAAGGAGCTACACTGGTGGATTCAGCAGGCTTCATGGACTTCCAGCTTACCCTTGCAACTACTCACTCAGGAACCTGACACAGATGCTTCAGACCTGGGATGGGGAGCAGCCTTGGTCTCCTGGAGGATCAGAGATATGTGCGCTCTCTCTCTCTCTCTCTCTCTCTGTCTCTCTCAGAAGTGGGAGCACATAAACATAAAGGAGACGAAAGCCCTGATTATTCGCTCTACGACTCTTCAAACTTTCTTTTCCCAGGTGCCTTAAAAAGGTTTTAGAAACAATACCACAGTCCTCTGGTATGTCAACAAGCAGGGAGGGCAAAGTCCTATCTCCTTTGCAGACTGGCTCTCTAAGCCTGGGATTTAGCTTCCCAGAGTTGGATCACCCTTCAGGTGTTTTACATACCTTCGACGCAAAATATTGTGGTAGACGCATTGAGTAGATCCATGACTCAGTCCCACAAATGGGTGTTCCACAGGGATGTGTGTCTGGACAGGGTCCATTGATGTGGTACACCTCTGGTATATTTCTTTGCTTCCCCCATAAACAGACAACTTCCCAAATTTTGTGCCACAATCCCCAGTCCCTGGCATGGAAGGTGAATGCCCTGCCCTTTTCCTGGAAAGGGATGTTTCTGTATGCATTCCTTCACTTCCTACTTTTCCAAAAGGTCCTGTTGAAGATTCAACAGGAACCATCAAAAATCTTGCTGGTGACTCCCTTTTGGCCAAGATAACACAGGTTCCTCCTTCTGCATTTAGCCAAGGTTAATCACCATAAGTCATCCCACAGAAAGGACCTACTCACACAGGTTAAGGGAACTCTAATGCACCCATAGATGTCAACTCTACAACTGACCCTGTGGGTCATAAGGTGTCTGAAAGGAATCAAAACCCTCTCTCTGAGGACATGCTGCAGGAAGCTAGAAAACCAAACACTAGGACAGCCTCTATTTCCAAATGGAAAAGGTTTTCCATCTGGTGTCTTACAAAGGATTTGCAATCACTGCTGGTGGATGTTCCAGTGATTCTGTCCTGTCTGTGTGAATTATTGAAGAGTGGATTGTCTTACTTCTATCTCAGCATGTCTGCCTGTGTCCCCTTTATCTTTCAGGCTGGAAGTTAAACTTTTTTCTTAAAAGGTGTCCATATTAGACCATCAAGGAAACCAGTTCCTCCTCCTTGGGATCTTAATATTCTCCTACAAAAACTTACCTGGCCCCTTTTGAGCCAGCAAGTTCTTCTCTGCAGCACTGCACTTGGAAAACACTTCTTTTCATGGCCATTACTTCTGCTAGAAGGATTTCTGAATTACAGGTTCTGATGTCTTCCTTCATGGTTTCCATAGGATATGGTCTCTCTATGTCCTAATCCCTCATTTTTATGCCCAAGGTAGTAAAGGAGTTGTCACTCCAATCAATCCATCAGTTTTCCCACCTTCTTCCCTTCAGTCCTCTAGTGAGAGGATCCTGCACACCTTAGATGTGCACAGGTAACTCTGATATTATTTGGATAACACCAGACCAATTGGGGACAAAAAAGACTGTCAGATTTCCTACCATCAAGGGCCCTGGGCAGGCCTGCTTCCAAGCAGACTGTTTGTTTCCACTTGGATTTCTAAAACCATTTCCTTTTGCTACGTGTCTCATGGGAGGACTCTGCTGTCACTTGTTGGGGCACATTCCATCAGAGCTGTCTTCCTCTGCCTTTTTCAGGGGTTTAGACACCTGTTCCATCTTGAAACATTCACCTGGTGTTCTGTACATACCTTCACAAAGCCACTGTAAGCTAGATGGCGTTTTTAGGTCCAGAGCTGGTTTTGTTAGGGTTGTTCTGCAGGTGTTTGCAGAGTGCGCTACTGCTCCTCTGACCAGTTCTGCATGAGCTTTGGTATTCTCCTGCATGTTATGAAATAGTGCAGCATATGAATAGGAGGCCATAGTTGTGTAAAATCTTACCATAACCATAGATGTCCTCTTGTATATGCTGCAGCATTAGCCCCTGCCTTCCCCCAATACTTGCCTGTTTACTGGTTGCACATTTCCTCGCCTTGGATCAGGCTGGTGCTCTGCTTGTGGCATTCAGATGTTCCTCATGTTTCACTGTTGCAGTCATCACATTTGTGTTATCTGCTTGCAGTAGCCATCAGTCGGCCTGTCTTTGGTAATGCGTCAGTTGCTTTCTCATCTTTCGTGATGTCAGGTAGTCAGGGGTATAAAGCATGCAGCCAACACCATTACATCAGTGTTTCTTGCCGTGCAGTGTTAGAAGCAGAAGCAGTTTGCAAGTGCTGGTCGGCAGACTCCTGAAATTTTCGTTTGAGCTTCAGAACCGAAGTCTTCAACTACAGCCAAGTACCCTATTGGGGAAACTTTCTTGCTCTAAACCAATGTCAGTAAAACGTAATTGTATTTCTTGTGGAAAACTAATACCTCAAAGATTTTCATTAGAACTGTATTCCTTGCCTAAGCCCTGACCACAACGTACCTCGCTGTTGGTTTTGTGCCTTAATTAAACCACAAACTATTTGTCATCTGTATATTTTTGCTTCTAAGTTCTGCAGGCACCGGCTTCTGAGGGGTGTATTCAGGCCTACTGACTTGCATATTAAACCTGCGCCATCATCTTCTTCAAGGCCAAAAACTTGAACCATACCTAGGAAACTGATGCCCAGACCGCATGGTCAGGCCTCTATGCCTAAACAACAAGTAGGATTGGCAGGTAAGAAGACCGTATTACTTTAATCAGGAGAAACCAACCTTCCCCTTCTGAGATGTAGGACTGAATTTGCTAATTAAACTTCTGGCCAGGATTCTGAAATTTGTCTCCCCTGAGGACTAGGATTTACCCTACTCTACCTATGAGGATTCTGATGCAGAAGATTCTATTCCCTCTGCTTCTCCCCATGAGGATTTTTCTTTTGATGAAACCTCACATACTCTTAGGGGCATTTTCACTGGGAAAGCCAGGATTACTCTGATTCCAAAAAAAAAAGGCTTGGAGATTTCTTCTGCCCCAACACAGGCCTTTAGCTATCCCTCCTGTGCTGGACTTTGTTGACTATGCCTTTTCGGAATCTAGCTTGGCCCCTGATTCTTTACCCCCTGCTCCCAGAAAATCTGATGGATATTACATGGTTCCTGATTCTCACAAGTTCCTTTTTAAAAATCCTACTGCGGATCCTGAGACCATTTCACAGGGACCCAAGGGCATTAAGGCTACTACTGCCAAAAATCCTACCCCCTCTGACAGAGATTCCAGGGCCCTGGATAGATGGGGTAAGAAGGTATACACCTCTGCAACCTTGGCCATCAGGGCCTTAAATTGCCAGTTTCATATGTTAAAGTATCAGCCGCATATTATTGGATTGCTTAAACAGAAAATTATGTTGATTCCGGATGGTGCTGAAAATAAGGATTTACAGGATTTAATGCATTCTGCTGAATAGGTTGGAAAACACACTTTGCAATGTGGTTTTGATTTACTAGAGGCATCTTGCAGGGTTGCTGTCACCAGCTCTGTACTTACAAGGCATGCAAGCTTTGCGAGATCCTGTTAAAACTAAATTGCTGGATTCTCCCTTAAATCAGGACTGCCTATTTGGCAACAAAGCAGAAGTTTTTAAAGCTGGAGGAAAAAGCTAAATCTCTGCAATCTGTTTAAGATTTCTTACAAGTGCAGCCTCCAAGATTTAGTAGGCATTGACCCTCAAATTGGTCCTATCCTGCCTCTTCCAGGCCTTCTCAGTTCAAACCCAGGACCAGCAGGACACCCAGACTTCAGTTCCAGGGTACGCACAGGACTCAGCAGTGGGGGGTTCCCACTTCCAAATCGGGGAGTAGTAAGACTCTCCATATGGTAAGCTGTCTGAATTAACTTTAAAACTTCCAAGCACTTCTCAACTGACTGCTCCTTTAGGGGGGGGAGATTGCACTGCAAGCAAAAAAAAACTGGAAACTCCTTTCCCAGGACAAGTGGGTTTTAAACAGTTTCCCAAGGATACAGATTACACTTCCACACATTACCAACCCCAAACAGTTGGCCAGATCTACCCCCAAACTAGTGGGTTGAGGCTCAAAAGCAAGTTCTCTCTCTCTCTGTCTGTCTCTGTCTCTCTCCCCCTCTCTCTCTCCCCTCCCTCTCTCTCTCTGTCTCTGTCTCTCTCCCCCCTCCCTATCTCTCCCCCCTCCCTCTCTCCCCTCCCCTCTCCCTCCCTCTCTCTCTCTCCTCCCTCCTCTCTCCCTCCTCTCCTCCTCCCCTCCTCTCTCCTCCTCCTCTCTCCTCCTCCCTCTCTCCTCTCCTTCCCCTCCTCTCTCCTCCCCCTCCCCTCCTCTCCCCCCCCTCCCCTCTCCTCTCCCTCCTCTCCCTCCTCCCTCTCTCTCCTCCCCTCCTCTCTCTCTCTCCTCCCCTCTCCTCCTCTCCCCTCTCTTCCCCTCTCTCTCCCTCTCTCCCTCTCTCTTCCCCTCTCTCTCTCTCTCCCCCTCTCCTGTTCTCTC
>NC_056741.1:1214752944-1214815444 GCF_019279795.1 Protopterus annectens
CAATTGATGGTAAAGACTGACAACACCACTGTGTGGTACATAAACCAGCAGGGGGGTACCCATTCTTACCCCCTCTGCAGACTAGCCATGGCTCTGTGGAACACAGCCTTGAGCTACCAAGTGCATCTACAGGCTCAATTCCTGCCAGGAAACTAAATACACTGGCAGACAAACTAAGCAGAAATCTTAAGGATCCACATGAGTGGAAACTGGAACCAAAGACTTTCAACATGTTGATCAGCAAATGGGGGATCCCAGATATAGACCTGTTTGCCTCCCCCCAAAACTATCAATTGGACAAATTCTGAACAAGGACTCCCCACAAATAAGCATGGAAAGTGGATGGTCTGTCCTTCAACTGGAAAGTGGATGCTCTGTCCTTCAGTTGGAAAAATCATTTTATGCCTTTCCTCCTCTGCCTCTCCTCTCCAAAGTACTACTAAAGATCAAACTGGACAAACCAAGGATGATACTGATTGCACCAGACTGGCCACGCCAACACTGGTACCTTCTCTTGTGCAGTGTCACAGCTAGCCCCATGGCACCTGCCTCAGACCCCTATCCTGCTGTCACAGCAGGAGAGCCAGATTCTGCACCTCCAGCTTTAAACCCTGAACCTGGCAGCCTGGCTGATTTACCTAATCTGTCCGTTACCATCCCTCAGTAAACAAGTGTTGGATGTCATTTTGGAGGCAAGGAGGTCTAGTACTAGAAAATCTTATGCTGAAAAATGGAAAAGATTCTGTGCCTGGAACAAAACTCAAGGGATGGCCACAGCAGTGCCCAATTTACCTCAGATTATTGAATACTTAACTGAGATACTTCACAAAGGCCTTTCCTTTTCCTCTATCAAAATTCATGCCTCAGCCATTTCAGCTCATTACAACACAGAACCACCCCTCTTTTTTTTCTCACTCGCTGCTCAAGCAGTTCCTCAGAGGGGCCAAGAAACTTAAGACCACCCAGGAGAGCCCCAACCCTAGCCTGAGACCTTAACTTTGTATCAGAAAAACTCTCTTCCTCCTTTTGAGCCAGCTGCAACTGCAAGTTAAAATTCCTTTCTTGGAAAACCGCTTTCCTTTTAGCAATCACTTCAGCAAGAAGGCTGTCTGAATTACAGGCCCTTATGGCAGTGGAGCCCTTCATCATCTTTCATGTGGACAGGGTGTCCTTCAGGACCAATCCCTCATGCCCTAGGTGGTATCCAGTGTGGCCCTTAATCAGTCCATTTGCCAACCTTCTTTTGTAATCCACAGAGCAAAAGGGAACAGATACTGCACTCCTTAGATGTGCACAGACAACTTATATTTTACTTTGGCAGGACTAAACCTCAAAGGAAATCTGAACTGCTGGTGGCATTTGCTGCAGAGATGGAGAGGAAGGCTATTTCAAAGCAAACCATTTCTAAATGGATAGGCCATTGCATTCATTTCTGCTATTAGTACCACTAAAAACCTGTCCCACAGGGGATTAGACCCCATTCAGCCAGGGCTGCATCTACCTCTACAGCCTTTCTCAGAAATGTCCCTACCAGAGACATCCTAGAAGCTGCTACCTGGAGTTCTGTACATACTTTCACCAAGCATTACCATTTGCCAGTTTTCTCTAAATCTAGAGCTGGCTTTGCCACTGCAGTCTTACAGGCTCTTGTAGTTGCTCCTAATGCTACCTAAATTCCTCCTACCATCCTTAGCTATGAGAATCTACCCAAACGTGATGACTGCAACAGTGAAACAAAGAACATAGTACAGTTGTGTACACTTACCATAAATGTAGATGTTAGAGTGTATTCACTGTTGCAGTCCTGGTTACTCTCCATCCAGCCCCCTGACTTCTTTTGGCTATACCTCTACTCTCCTTTTACTATGCTTAAAAGCTTTTTGGTGTATTTGTTTTTTTTTGTTGGAGGTATAACTTTGTATGTATATATTTAAATGCTTCCGTTGGGGGACTCCTAACATCTGGGGCAAGAAAAACCTGATGTAATGACGTCTGCTGCATGCTTTATACCCCTAACTACCTGACGTCATGGAAGATGACAGCAACCGATGCAGGACCCAAGACTTTGATAATCAGGCCGACTGTGGGCTATTGCTAGCAGATAACCCAAATGTGATGACTGCAACAGTGAATACACTCCAACATCTACATTTATGGCAAGTGTACACAATTGTACTTTCTGAGAATTGGTATATGCCAACATCTGCTTTATACCTGACATCATTTTATGACTGATGTAGGACCTGTGCGTTGTGACGTCACACATGCCCTACAGTAGCGTTAGACTTTTTGTATACTGATAGGACATGAGTCAGTCAGTGGCAGACTCCCTCATGTTATGAATACTGTAATATATAGAAGAGAAGGACATCTATGGTTGTGGCAAGATTTTGCACAGTTCTTTTCTTTTCTCTGTGGCTTCTTGGCATTTTCAGTTCTTTGCCTTGCCCTTGGGTCTTTCCGCTGTGCCAAGGGTATTTACAAAATGTCTAGCTCCTGTGATTTGCCTACTCTGGACTTCAGGGCATCCACATTTTTTTTCCTTACCTGGACAATCTCCTCTTTTTGGCAGCCTCCCCAGAGGTCCTGGAGCAAAACATTCTCTCCCATTTCTCCTCTGCAAAGTCTGGGATTCACCATAAACCACAAAAATCCATTCTCACCGCCTTTCTGGATCTCCTAATCTTGGGATCCAGGATACAGACAGACCTCATGAAGGTCTTTCTTCCTCCTCAGAAGGCACAGGACCTCACCTCTTCCTTCTAAAACCTTCTGCCTATTCATCACATTTCAACCAGAGAGTTCCTCTGGGATCTGGGCTTCATGGCATCAACCGTACCAGTGATACCTCTGGCCAAACTTCACATGAGTGAACTCCAGTGGTTTCTAAAGTCAGCTTTTTGGATGCAGTATTCTCATCCTCTGGAGTTTCCAGTTCCACTAATTCCCTGTCTGAAGAGGGAACTACAGTGGTAGATCAAGCAAGTGTCACTCAACCCAGGGGTCTCCTTGCATCATTTACCACCAGTCCAAGAGATGTTCACAAATGCCTTGGATGTGGGCTGGGAAGGGGCATCTTTCAGAAATTTCAAAGCACAAGAGGTATGGTTCCTCTCTCAACAAAGGGAACATGTCAGTGTAAAGGGAGATGAGGGTGCTGCTGCTAGCATTTGGACCTTTCATCTTTCAACCAGGACCTTTAAAGCTGTTCACCCACAATATGATGGTCCTCTAGTATGTGAAGAAGCAGGTGAGGAACCAAATCCTACCTGCTATGCAGGCTGGCTTTTCAGGCTAGAGAGCTAGCAGTTCAATATCGAGTGACTTTTCAGGCAGTGTATGTTCCGTCTATCTAAAATTGTATGGCAGACACCTTGAGCTGGTCCTAACGCAGTCCCACGAATGGATGCTGCAAAGGGATTTGTTTCTGGATATTGTCCACCAGAGAGGTATAGCTCAAGTAGATCTTTTTGCCTTCCCCAAGAACAGATAACATCTACAATTTTTTACCAGAATTCCACACCCCCTCCCATTCTTTTGGAAGAGGATTTTCTGTATGCATTCCGAAAGTTCTGTTAAAAATTCAACAGGACAACCCGAAAATCTTGCTGGGGACTCCCTTTTGACCAAGACAAAAGTACCGTCATCTATCCCTGCATGTCCTTCAATCAACTCTCTGAAGTGATGGGGTTTAATTCCTTTTAGACACCTGTTCTCTGAGGACGTGCTAAAAGTCCTGCAGGATGCCAGGAGATCCAATATCAGAAAATGTTACCTGTCCAAGTGGAAGGAGTTTTCACTGTCTCTTACGAAACCAGGATCCACTATTAGTGGAAGCCCCCTTGGTTCGGTCTTATTTGTGAGTTGCTCAATGCTGGCTTGGCCTACTCTTCAGTGAAGCCCCATACATATGTCAGCCATTTCTGCCTGCATGCCTCTGTTCCCTCTCTAGCTAGCGGACTTTAGGCTAAACAGTTTCTTAAAGGCATCCTTCACATTAGACCTCCCAAGAAACATGTTTCTCTTCCTTGGGATCTTAATTTTGTACTTGAAAAGCTGCCCCCCCCCTTTGAGTCAACGTCTCTCCAACACTGCTTCTGGAAAACTGTACTTGCACACCTGACTGAAGTTAAAGCTAATACATCTGGCCTCCAGGACCTTAAGGACCCCTCCCCCCTTTGTTTTTTTTTCTTAAAGAGGATGTACTTGCATAACACCCTTTCCTTTATGCCCAAGGTAGTCAATGAATTGTCAGTCAACCAATCCATTCATTTACTTACCTACCTGACTTTGCTTCTTCCTGGAATTCTAGTGCGCTGCTGCATAGACTACTTAGATTTAGTCTTGTCTAAATAAAAATCTGGTAGGAAATCGGACCCAGCTGTTTCCAATCATTGCAAGGCTCTGGAATTGCCAGTTTCCAAGGAGACTATTTCTACTTGGATTTCTAAGGCTGTTTTGTTTTGTGTGTTCTGTAAAGGCCCATTCCACTAGGGCTGTAGCCTAATCTGGTGCTTCCTTCAAAGGACTAGATACTAGCTCTACTCTTGAAGCTGCTCCATGGACCTATGTGCATACCTTCACTAAACGATACAAGTTGAATGTAATTTCTAAGTCTAGGGCAGGTTTTGTCAGGGCCATACTTCATGCCTTTCTGGAGAGCTCAACTGCTGCTTCTAGCACCGATTCCTCATGAGCTATTTGTACTCTTACCTCATGTAGTGAATACTGCAACAGATGAACAGAAAGGCATAGAATCTGACTATAATGGTAGATGTCCATCTCTCCTGTGTTGCAGTATTTTATTTCCTCCCTTCTCTTCCCTGGTTGTTTGGTTCTTTACCTTGGATGGTCATACCCTACTTTCCTTAGGCTGACCTGTTGGGTCAGTCGTCTGTGTTACCACTTGGGGCATTCAGTTCTGAGGTCAGTGTCTGCTTATGTCACTTTTGTATGGCTGAAGTATGATGGCAGCCTGCATACAATATACCTCGCACCTGACAGTTTTGAAAGACTTTTTTGTATACTGCCAGAAGTGTGGTTGCCTATGGTGGATAACTTCTTGTGTCGAATACTTTAACAGAGAAGCACAGTTATGGTAAGATTTTACACAGCTATTCTTTATCTTCCTTGTTATAGGCTCCCTGATCTTGGTGACAACCCTGTCTTTCTGTTGCCTGAGCCGTGCTAAAATATTTTGTGCTCAGGAGTTCTCAGTAAAACCGTTACTTGATAGTCTTAACTCGTGCATGTTATTGAGGTAATACCTTATTTTAAGTTTAGCACTTTGAATCTCCTCTTTCTGTGAGATTCCCCCTGTTATGCAGTACTTAAACCTTGTCAGTCTCTCTAAATAATTCTTGTTGGTTTTTAATCATGTCTCTACTTCCACCCTATTTTTAAACTCCACTTCAATTTTATCCCACTCCCTTGCTGTATTTTCAGAAGAACTTTGACTTCTCTAATAACTCCCAAATTTCCATTACCCATTCCTTAAATTCCTCTCCCTTGAACAGATAGGTGGGAAATTACTGCCGTCTGGTTTGTTTTGGGTGCCATGCATTTTTATTTTGGTTATTGACAGATGATCTGAAATGGTTATTGGATGTGTATCAAAACTTCTACATTTTAAATGCACACGTTCCTGTGAAATATACATTGTCTAGTCTAGCCCAGTTTTTGTATCTTTGTTTTAACAAGAAAAATATGTATTAAATTATCATATAACTCTGCTATTATTTATATGCTTATGTAAGTGAAAATAAACCATAGTGGCACAATCTCAGTTGCAAATGTTATACATTCTAAACTGTGCCAACACAACTGCAGCTGCAAACATTATACATCACTTTTAACTTATCCATTTGGTAATCAACCATTACATGGCTCATTCATATCCTGCCTTCTTTTAAACCTCATTCTTCCCTGCATATATTGATCCCACATTTCACATTTTTTCCCCATGTACTTTGCTCCTACCCTTTTCTAAAGATCTCTGTTACATTTGTTTTCTGTCTGTTACTATCTTCACTACTTCTCATAAGTTGGTTTAGATTTCGATTTCGATTTTCTAGTAATTGCTTTTTTGGCGGCCATCATAATTGGGCTCGGCACAGCCTTAGTGTCTAGACAATCCCAATTCTGTATCCTAGCTCAAAAAAATAATTTCCCTAGTTACTCCAATTTGCTCACCAAGCATCTCTGACAGAGTAGTCTGCAGGGAAGCTTTAAAGTCTGTCAACTCATTACACTCGCAGAAAATATGTTCCCAGTACTTTTTCCCCATCAAACATCAGCCCAGTTTTTGTATCTTTGGGAATATTACATAAATTCACACTGAAATCCTACTGCATTTGCATCTTCCATGCCAAATATTTTCATAAATTTCTTAAATCTACTCTCTCATTACATTCTCTCTTCTGGCCCCTCTGATACAAATTCCAGTCCCCACCTATAAGTAGTATTCCCTACCGTCCCCACCTATAAGTAGTATTCCCTACCGAAAGCTGATGATTTCTCCCATAATTTTCTTAAGCTCCATTATAGCAATTTAATGGAATAAACATACATACATACCACTCTAGTCCTCTTCCATTGCCAGTAGTCCCTTATCACTACAAATCTACCATTACTATCTTTTTGTCCTCTTCTATCACTATTGAAGCTTCTCTTGCAGTTAATATAAATATACTTTCCTTTGTCCCAGATATTCCACTAAGCTACCATCATGAAAACTTTTACCAATTTCTTATGCTGAATTCTTTACAAATGCATTTCCAGTAGAATAGCTATTTGCACACCAGATTTTTTTTACTCTGTTCATTCCTCCAGTGGAACAAAACTTGAACCTACAAATCAGACCAAGCTCCTAGGAGTTATTAGTTGATGGACTAAAATTTGATAAACATGTCCCTAACAGTCAAAAAGTCCGTACCAAACTTGGCGCTGCCTACAGGGGCAAACCATACCTTACCCACCAAGCCAGACTAGCCACAGCTAGAATCACCCTTACTATCTTTTCTATTCTACTGCTCGCATATTTTTCACCAACATTTGTAAAGATGAGCTTAGAAACATAGTCCTGTTATAACAAAATAGGTAAGTTTGCCGCCAATCAACCCCATAAAACTCATTGTTGCTTCGTTCAACAACTTAACTGGCTGGAACTTCCCAACCTATTAACTCTAAACCAGCTTAGCTTTGCCCACAAAGTCATACACAACCCCAGTAACTGCCCTGCACTTTCAGGCCTAGTCCAAACTTGAACTGCAGATCCCTTGGGTGTTTAGATAGACTAATACTAAACGATTCCCAGTCTCTCAACTATCACTGTGACTCCTTCTATTCCAATAAAATAGCTAAGAACTGGAATGCTCTTCCTCAGCACATCCAAAACAATCCCAACATTTCTTCATTTTAAAAAGACCTAAAAGAATAGCTCAACAGTAATTGGCTCTGCCCCTGCATTTCTCCTAGCTAATTCCTTTCTTCGGTTACTTCACAACTCTCTTCTCATGTACCTCTGTCTTCAGCACCTTTAAGTAGCTAGTGCTTACATCCCAGGTTTCTGAACTACCTTTATTTTCTGATAGATTTTCGATTATTCCATTTATCAATATCTGTGTTGTACTATGTGTTGACTGTTAAGTAATTTTAACTGCATTTTTTGTTAGTAATGGAGTTCATGACTACTTGTTTTTCTTAAGCTCCATTGCAGTAACCATTAGATGTTATTCGTGTTTCACTGTTGCAGTCATCACATTTGGGTTATCCCTGCTAGGGTAGCATTTGGCCGGCCCGAATACCAGAGACTTAGTATTTCTGCATTGGTTGCTGTTGCTCGAGGACTGACGTCAGGTTGTCAGTAGTATAAGGTAAGGCAGCCAACACCATTACATCAGTCTTTCTTGCTGTTGAGCCTGAAGCAAAAGCAGTTCGCACGAGTGCCGGTCAGCCACTACCTGAGTTTATCTACCTAACTGAAGTTGTAGTCTTCTAAAGCTAAGTACCCCATTGGGGATCCTTTCTTCTTGCACTAACCAATGTCAGAAAACGTTAATAATTGTCTCGCCTCTGGAAAGCAAATACCACACCGAGACTTCCATTCTTACTGTGTGACTTGTTTAGGCCCAGACCATGTCATCCCCCATTGTCACGTCTGTGCATTGTTCAATGTCAGAACTATCTGTCGTCGGGCCCTTATTGTAGCCAGACTTTTTTCGCTTACAGTCCTTGGAATTCCTATATGGCTTCAGTAAGCCATCCGACAGCAGATCTTCCGAAAAAAACGTAAAGATAAAGACAGACCGCACAGGTCCAAACCTACCGACGACACTTCTGTTAAGTTAGTCATCAGTAGTCCGGTCCTCTGAGGTGCTTTTGCAACCCCTGATGCCCACTTTTGTGGATTTGCAGGCTGCTACAGAGACCCTTTCTGAGTCCGGTATGCCACAAAACTCTGACTATGGATCCTGTGGTCGTCTCTACCTTGGATGGGTCCGGAGGTGCTGAGCAGGCACCAGCTTTCGAGTAAGTCAGTCGCACTACCGATTTATTGACACAGATGTCTTATTTTGCAACTACCTTTCTTTTAAAAACAGAGTTTAAGGCCCAGGGTACGAATCACACCCAAGAAACCGACCCACTCTCAGGAGCCTACTTCCTTGCCTCAGTCTCGAATGCTTAAAATGGTGGAAGACCTTGTCATGCTGATCAAGGGAAGCCAAGCTACCCCCTCCAAAAGGAAAAGATTTCTGTCCCCTGTAGTTTTGCCTGATCAAGAGTCAGATGAATCGGATGCATCTGAATATGAAGACATACGACCCCCTCTCCACTTATGAGGATTCTGATGCAGAGGATTCCATCCCTTCAGCCTCTCCTCCTGAGGATTTTTCCTTTGGGGAAACTCTGCATGCCTTAAGGGAGCATTTCCAATGAGAGAGTCAAGACTACCCTCAGTCTAAAAGGA
This sequence comes from Protopterus annectens, assembly GCF_019279795.1. Taxonomy (NCBI): domain Eukaryota; kingdom Metazoa; phylum Chordata; order Ceratodontiformes; family Protopteridae; genus Protopterus; species Protopterus annectens. Next base: position 1,214,761,913 of record NC_056741.1, read on the forward strand.
GACTCCGGGGTGGGGGGGATTCCTAGATATTCCAGAACACAGACCCTTGGCCACCCTCCTCCCCCAGTCCTGGATGTTATCGGACGTTTTCCTGGAATCCATCTTGACTACTGACACCACCCCCCCCCCCTGCTCCCAGAAAACCAGACTGGTACTATAGAGTCCCTGACTCTCACAAATATCTTTTTAAAAATCCTACTGCTGACCCTGAGGTCATTTCTCAAGGGCCTAAAGGCATTAAAGCAATGTCTGCTAAGAATCCCACCCCCTCAAGACTGGGATTCAGGAGCATTGGACAGATGGGGTAAAAAAGTATACACCTCCGCTACTCTTGCTATCAGGACACTAAATTGTCAGTTCCATATGCTGAAATTTCAGCAACCTACCTTGGAACTCCTTAAACAAAAAAATCTTCCTTTTCTGCTTGGGCAGAATATGAAGAATTACAAGAGTAAATGCATTCTGCAAGTCAAGTGACTAAACACTCCTTGCACTGTGGTTTTGATTCCCTAGAAGTTTCTTGTAGGGCAGCAGTCACTGGATCTGTCATTAGAAGGCATGCATGGCTTAAGGAACAACCCCTGCCAGACCATGTCAAATCTAAATTGTTGGATGCCTCCTTGCACAAAGGTAACTTTGGCATTAAGGCAGAAGAGGTCTTAATGTTGAGTCTTTCGGCTTTTTCCCGGTTAGGGGTCGCCACAGTGGAACTCCGGTCCGCTAATGATTGGCAGTAGATTTTTACGTGCAGAGTTGCCAGCCCTGATGCACAACCTTCAACGAAGGTACGCCCATTCACGCATGTCTCCACACAGAAGATGCTTTAGCTGAGAATCGAACAGGACAATGTCTTACTGTGAGGCGACAACGCTACTGCAGCACTAAGAGGTCTCAAAAATTATGGAAGAAAAAGCAAAATCTATGCAAACATTTGAGGATTTCTTGCAGGTCCAACCCCCTCGGGTTCAGCAGGCATTGTCCTTCCAAACACTGGTCCTTTCCTACTCCCAGTAAGCCAGCCCAACCTAGGCCCCGTAGAACCAGACCCCCCCCAGACAGCAGCCACAGGGAGTACAGAGATCTAAGCAGTCGACTACCGCCACTTCGAAACCAGGGAGTTTTAAGCCACTCCCTTATGGTAAGAACTCACAATGACTCACCTCCTCCACCCCCTCCCTCTGCTCAGCTGCACTTACCCTAGGAGGAAAACTCTCCTTTCCCTCAAGCACCTAGGCCACCATTACCAATGACCACTGGGTACTGAACTTCGTGTCTCAGGGATACAAATTTTCCTTCCACACCCTTCCAATCCCAGAAGGGTTCCCAGATGTACCACCAAATCAGTGGGCAGAGGCTCAAAAGCAAATCCTTTCCCTGCTTTCTATGAGTACAGTAGAGCACGTTCCTGCAGAACAGGCCAAGGTTTCTACTCTAGACTTTTTCTGGTGCCCAGAAAAGAGGGCACCTGGCACCCCATCCTCTATCTATCCATTCCGAACACCTTCCTTGTGATCTCAAAATTCAAAGTGCTCACCCTCCAGCAGCTGCTTACCAATGCTCTCCAAGGACGCTTGGCTAGCCACCCTAGATCTAAAAGAGGCCTACCTCCACATTCCTATCAGGGAATCATGCAGGAAATATCTCAGTTTCAGGACAGGATCTCAACACTTTCATTTAGCTGTGCTTTCCTTTGGCATATGTACTGCTCCCAGAGTTTTCACAAAATGTCTGGCTCCAGCCTTTGCCTTTTGCGGACCAAGAAATATTCAGATTTACCATACTTTGACTGCCTTATTCAGGCAGACAGCCATGAAAAGCTGCTCAAGCACCTGGCCTTTTGTAAAGAACCTACTAACCTCCCTAGGGTACACAATCAATGAAAAGAAATCCAAACAGCTGCCTACCCAAAGGATAATCTTTCTGGGAGCAAGTCTGGACACAGCTAAATGGCATACCTTACACCAGAGAAACAAATTTTCCTGATGGCCTACTTCTCTCAACTAGCCACCAGGCACCAGCTGTCTGCAAGGAAGATCCTGCAAGCTCTGGGGTTCGTGGCATCTTGCATACTACTCATTCCTTATGCCAGATTGCATATGAGGAAACTTCAGTGGTACCTAAAGAGCCTTTGGTGTTAACACTCTCAAGACCTGGAAACTCTTCTATCTATAATTCCTTGCCTCAGAAAAGATTTTCTTGGTGGGCAACAGCATGCTCCCACAACAAGGGACTGCCTTTCTCCCCCCCCCCCCCGCTGCCCAGACCTTCACCATAGACGCATCAGACTATGCTTGAGGTGCACACCTGGATGGCAGGTGCATATAGGGCCAATAGAGCCCGCAGAAAATCCCTCTGCACATCACTCAAAAACAGATGATGGCTGTGCCGCATGCCTTGATAGCTTTCAAGCCCCTTCTCTCTCCAGGGGCTCTCCTGATCAAAACAGACAACACCATTGCGATGTGGTACATCAACAAACATTGAGGGACTCACTCCTACCCTCTCTGCAGGCTGGCCATGACCCTTTGGCACACAGCCTCTGCCGTGCAACTACACCTGTTAACACAGTTCCTACCAGGCTTTCTCAACTCTGTGGCAGACCAATTAAGCAGAAATTTTCTGGACTTGCACGAGTGGCAGCTCAACAGAAGTACCTACAACCTAATAACTCTGAAATGGGGAACCCTGAAGGTCGACCTCTGCTTCCCACACCAACCATCAGCTCAGCAAATTCTGCACCAGTGAAAATCACTGCATGGCTTGGAAAGTGGGTGCCCTGTCTTTCCCCTGGGTCAATCTATCGGTCTATGCCTTTCCTCCACTACCTCTCATCCCCAGGGTACTACTCAAAATAAAGGAGGAAAAACTAAGGACCATTCTTATAGCTCCAGACTGGCCCCAGCAGTACTGGTACCCCATGCTGCACTGCCTGTCCCTGCTGCCCCCATGGCATCTTCCTCAGATTCCAAATCTCCTGACCCAGAGAAAAGGGGAATTCATGCATTCCCAATTGCAGACACTCAGTTTGGCAGCTTGGCTTCTTCCCTAACCCCAAACCAATTTGCCAGCCTCAGTAAACAGGTTCTGGATGTTATCCATGTGGCCAGACGCCCTAGCACCAGAAAGTCTCTTATGCTGATAAATGGGAAAGGTTCTGCACCTGGATCCAGGCTAAGGAAGCCAATACAGCACAGCCCTGTCTCTCTCATCCTGGATTACTTAGCTGACCTACTACACAGTGGCCTTTCTTTTTCCTGTATAAAAAATTCATGCCTCTGCTATCTCTGCTCATTTTCCCACTGAGCAGCCCCTTTTTCTCACAGCCTTTTATCAAACAGTTCCTAAGAGGGGCTAGCAACTTGAGGCCACCCAGAAGGGCACAAACACCAGCTTGGGACGTTAACTTTGTATTGGAAAAGATCACCCTGCCCATTGTGAACCAGCTTCTTCAGCAGGGCTACAATTTCTCCCCTGGAAGACCGTATTCCTTCTGGCCATCACTTCAGCCAGAGTCTCTGAGCTGCAAGCACTCATGGCCGTGGAACCCTTCATCATCTTCTATGCAGACAGGGTATCCCTCAGAACTAACCCATCCTTCATGCCCAAGGTGGTGTCCAGCGTGGTTCTCAACCAATCCATTCATTTGCCCACCTTTTTTCTTAATCCCCAGAACAAGGGGGAAAGGATTCTGCACTCTCTCTAAATGTGCACAGACTAGACGAGACAAAATCCATCAGTTGCTGGTTAGCTTTGCTACAGGGGCAGAGGGTAAAGCCATCTCCACACAAACCATTTCCAAATGGATAGCACACTGCATCCATTTCTGCTACAAACAGCATGGAAAGCCTCCCCCCAAGGGGGTCAGGACACACTCCACCAGAGCAGCCTCCACCTCTGCAGCTTTCCTCAGAGGAGCCCTCACCAAGGATATCCTGGAGGCTGCCACCTGGACATCTGTTCACACTTTTACCAAGTATTACCACCTGGCTCTCTCCTCCAAATCCAGGGCAGGGTTTGCCCCTGCAGTCTTGCAGGGCATCCCAGCCAGCCCCTAGTTTCCTTGACTGCCACTGCCCATGTCCTCAGCTTTGGGAATCAACCCAAATATGATGACTGCAACAGTGAAACATGAAGAATATAGTAAAGTTGTGTACACTTGCCATAAGTGTAGGTGCAGATGTTTGAGTGTATTCACTGTTGCAGTCCTGCCCCCCCCCCATCCCTCTTTCTTCTCTTTCCTTATAAGGGACACATTGGTATTTATTTTCCACTGGTGGGTTTCTTACACCAGAATCTGGCTTCTACTTGGGGGCTTCTGACAGGTTAACACAAGAAAAACTGATGTAATGGCATTGGCTGCCTTACTTTATACTACCGACGACTTAACATCAGTCCTCCAAGTGACAGCAACTGATACAGCAATTCTAAGTCTCTGGTATTTGGGCCAGCCGAGGGCTACCCTGGCAGGGATAATGCAAATGTGATGACTGCAGCAGTGAATACACTCTAACTTCTACATTTCTGGTAAGTGTACACAACTGTAGTTTTTCTTCCCGGGTCCCCACTAAAAATGGGCTACTTGCCCAGTTGGACACTACCCGGTTAGCAAATGTAAATAAATAAATTGCAGATGCAAGAAATTTGGCATTTGTCACTGCTTTCATCATTTCGTTTGAATTTTAAAGCATACTTGATGACCAAAAAAAAATCTTTTTTATAGATCTGAAGTAGTTTACTTCATTTGGTCTTCAACCTGTGGGATACTGGATCCGTATTTGGATCAGAGCTGGCAATTTCACTAGCATCTGCTCCAAGCTCCTCCCCTTACCTATAATACACCTCCAGTACCTTCCAACCCCCAGATCTCGTTTGCCGTGTCTTGCTGAAGCATCATGATTTCCTGAGCTTCGAGTAGTGAGTGGGTTTTCTGCTTTTAAGCAGCCTTTTTTCTATGTGATATTAGTATGTGTTTAGTGTAGGTTCCCTCTTCATACCCTCGCTGGTGCGTCGTGTAATAGAACCGTTTTTGTAGTTTTAGCATTAGTTTGTTAGTGTGCTTTGCTTCCACCCCCCCTCCCCCCCCCCCAGTGTGCTCTGTGTGATATGAGTGTGTAGTGAGTGGTCTGAGTGGGAAAAGTGGTAGTTTTTTCTCTCCAATTTTTTCCCTTCTCTAGTTGTGTGGTTTGAATAGAAGCATGACTAATAAGCCTGTGTTTAAAAGTGCACTAAGTGTGGCCATAAATTGTCTCCTGCAGATAGCCACATTTTGTGTAATGTGCTTGGGCATTGCCCATCTGAATACTGACTGGCTAAGTTGGCCCTGAAAGGCCTTCTTTCCTCTTCTGAGGCGGTTGCCTCATCCTCTGCTTCGGTCACAGCGGCTGCTGTGGCTGCCTCTCCTTCCTCTCTTGCCCTTGCTTCTCCTCCCAGCCTGGGACTCAAACTCCCATTTCAAAGACTGTGGAAGTGGAGCGGAAAAGCGGCAGAGAGAAGGAGAGAGCGTCAAAATCTCCCAGACCAGACAAACGCAAGAGGTCCCCAGACCTTTCTTCTCCTGCCAAAAGTCAGCCTAGGATCCGCAACTCCCCTAGGCTCTGATCTCGGAGATTTTCCCCAGAGCCAGGAGGAGACACGTTCTTCATCTAGGGCCCTTGGTTCCTTGACCCACCAGGTTGGAGTCCGTGGCCTCGTTGAGATCCACGCGGAGCTTATCTGAAGTTGACCTGGATAAAATGATGAGGAGGTTCATTCATACTCTGATACGGATGGGGGTCTTGCCAGCACCTTCTCCCCGCTGGAGGGAGGGAGCTTGCTTCCCTTTTTCACACAGATTTCTCCTTCTCTGATCAGTCCACTGGGTTTGGAGTACTTTGATCCGAGGATGGCCTTAGTCAGGGGGTCGGCGCTGACGTTACCTGCTTCCTAGATGCTGAGAGCTGCCTGGAGCATGTCTAGTCTGACCACTTCGGATCCCAGCGCTCGCAGAGCCGGAGCTTGCATGTCTAATCCGAGGGAGGGAAATGGGCCCGACAGCACCAGAGCTGATGAAAAAAGTTCTGCTCTCTCAGACCTCTGTCCACTTCAGGCCCATTTCTGATTCTCACTTCAGACCCGGGAAGACAGGCTTCCTTACTGGTTCCCCAGGAGGTTTGTTCTCCTTTGGCATTTGATGTGGTAGAAAGGGTTATCTCCGCTGGATCGAGACCCTTGACTATCCCCTCAGATTCTGCCCTGACCCCCCTCAGCTCTATCTATGAATCCCATTATTTTACTAGAGGGAACAGCCCGTGCTCAGAGCCCCAGATGTTTCCCCTTGAACAAGTGACTTGTGAGTTACCCCCCAGTGAACCCCACCGTAGATGTGCCTCGCAAGCATGTGTTTAGAGGAAGAACTTGAACTCTCCTGAGTTCCTCACAGAGGACACGGATTTGGATGATGGGGAAGGTTCCCCCAGGTCACCTCCCGAAGAGTTGTCCTTTGGAGACCTCATGGAAATCCTTCGAAAATTGGGAGGCTGGTCTTCCCCCAAACCTTCTGACAAGTTCATGTTCCTGGAGGCTTTCGGCACACGCTGATCTACTTCCTGGGTGTCCCCTCCCGCAGATCCCCTGGTGAACCTGGTCACCTTGTGGACCTGGAAGGAGCCGGACACCATAGAACCAATCCCTAAACGTCCTAAGAATCTTGAGCCCACCATCAGACCAGCATGGAACAAGGGCTCCCCCCATAGATGCTGTGGTGGTAGCGGCAGCAGCCACAAAGAAGGAACTAGTCAGAGTTCCTCGTTTCATCCTGCTGACGGAGAGTCATGAATGATGGACCACTTAGGAAAGTGGGTTTATGCATCCGCAACCTTTTCCATTAGGGTGCTGTACTACCTGGCCCACGTCATGAGACTCCAGCGTGGCCTGGTCAAGGAGCTGGATGAGTCTCCCTTAAGTCCACGTAGCAGGAGGACAGGGACTCATTGTCTGCGAGGATGGCCACTTTGAAAGCAGTCTCTAACGCGTCCATGCGACTCCTCGCATGCTACTGAAGGAGCGGCTAGGGTGGTTGGGTCTGGTGTGTCCATGAGGCGCAATGTCTGGCTCAGACTGTCAGTTTTCAGAACCTTTCAAGGCATCCTTTGCCAGTGCCCCTTATGACGGCTCTACTCTTTTTGGTAAGACTGTCAAAGAGACTTTAGTCCAAAGTGAGAAGGACAAAGATGCTGTCTGCCGTCAGAATCTGCTCAAAACCTCAAAGATCCTTATTCCAGGATCCTAGAGGGCAATGGAAGATGTGATTCCGAAAGTCACAGTATTCCTGGGACACTCTGGGCTCTTCTCCACCAAGAGGCAGAGGGGGGGTCCGAGGAATTTTGAGTCTTGAGAACCTTTCTCGAACAGGCCCGGACAGCAACCCTGAGGGGTTGCCCGACTGCTCTACTCTGGAGGCAGTCTGGGGACAATGGTCGTTGCACCTGGCAGCATGGGAGTCTGTAACATCAGACAACTGGGTGTTTCAGATCATATCAAGAGGAATCTCTATCCCCTTTTGTGGTTCTTCCAAACACCTCCTGGATGTACCACCCTCACAAAGGGAGGCAGAAGCACAGGAAATTTCCAAGCTGCTAGAAGAACGAGCCATTGAACCCGTCCCATCCAGATCAGTCCTGATAGGGCTTCTACTCCCCATTCTTTTTGGTGCCAAAGAAAACTGGGACTGGGCCTTATCTACCCTGAACCTGTCAGTTGCCAAAGAAAAATTCTGGATGGTCACACTACAGTTCATCATGCCATACCTGCAAGAGAGTGACTAGATGTGCTCATTAGACCTCCAGGATGCCTACTATCACAGAAAGATGCACAGAAGCCCCAGGAGGTTCCTCCACTTCTGGCTAGGAGTTCATTACCCTTTTTGAGCCCTACCCTTTGGTCTCACCACAGTCCGTAGGGTGTTCACCAAAGTGATGGCAGTAGTAGCGGCTCACTTGAGGCTTCAGGGGATTCCAGGTCTACCCTTTCCTGGAAGATTGACTCCTCACTGCTCCCACCAGGCATCTACTTTCTCAAACCAGGGATTTTTTCTTAAAGCTTTCTTTGCATTTGGATCACAATCAATGGATCCAAATCACTTCTAAATCCTGTCTGAGGTGATAGATTACATTGGGGCAAGGATAGACACCTTACAGTGCAAAATCTTCCTGACCTTGGAGAGAGTACAAAACCTGAGGATGCATGTGTCTCTGATCATCAGTGTTGAGGGCCTTGGGTTCAATGGCAGCGACCGTAATGCTTCTTCCATGCGCCCAGTTACTTATGAGAATTCTACAGTGGACAGTAGTGTACAATGGTCCCAGTTGGAACTTCCATTATCGCATCCAATACAACTCTGTCTGTCATCCCTTCTGTGGTGGATGTGCTCTCTGGAGATCTTGGAGGGACAACCCTTTGTTTCAGACCCTGTCCAAGCCACAGTGACCATGGATGCCTCCCAACTTGGGTGGGGGGCATTGTTCGGGCAGGACAGTCAAAGGCCTGTGGTCCCCTGTAGAGACAAGCTTGCACGTAAACGTTCTAGAGATGAGGGCGATCCTTTTGGTGTTGCAGGCCATTCATGCCTTTCTTCCTCTGGGAACCATTGCAATTCAGTCGGAGTAAGTCAGTGGTCTAGTACATCAACAAACTGGGAGGGACCAGTTCTTACCCCCTTTGTCATGAGGCCATGAGAGTGCGGGAATGGGCGATTTCCACCGGTCGCTTTCTCATAGCAACGCACATTCCGGGACGGTCCAACATTCTAGAGAGCAGGTTAAGTCGGACTATTCCGATGCCTTATATGAGTGGTCTCTGAATCTTTCAGTAGCGGAGCAGATCTTCCTGGGGTCAGCCTTGCTGCAATCTCTTTGCATCTCCTTCCATTGTGAAGTGCAGCGAGTTTTTCACTCTGAATCCCCTGCTGGGGGAGTCCCCCAGAGATGCTATAGTCCATGCTTGGCCTCCCAGTCTTCTGTATGCTTACCCTCCAGTACTTCTTATTCCGAGGTTTCTGCAGAAAGCTCATCGACTGGGGAGCAAAGTGATCCTCATTGCCCCATTTTTGCTTCACCAGGAATGGTTACCCTTCCTTTGGTCTCATCATCTGGCTGCACCCTGGTTCTTGGATCCCATTCAGGATCTGATTTCACACCCATTGGGGGATGTTCGTGTTTCACTGTTGCAGTCATCACATTTGGGTAATCTGCTGGCAGGTTGCCCTCAGTCAGCCTGATTACCAAAGTCTTGGGTCCTGTGTCGGTTGCTGTCCCTTCTTCCATGACGTCAGGGGGTATAAAACATGCAGCAGACGCCATTACATCAGTCTTTCTTGCCACGTGGTGCCCGAAGCAGAAGCAGTTGGCAAGTGCCAGTCAGCAGACTCCTGAAATTTTCGTTTGAGTTTCAGAACCGAAGTCTTCAACTAAAAGCTAAGTACCCTGTTGGGGAAACTTTTTCTTGATCCTTACCGATGTCAGTAAAAGTTAATAATTGCATTACTTGTGGGAAGCAAATACCTCATAAAGATTTTCATTTGTACTCTATTCCGTGCCTAGGCCCTGATCATAACGTACCTGGTCGGTTTTGTGCTAGATTTAATCAACGCGCTATTAAGTGTCTGTATATTTTTGCTTCTAAATACTTTGGTTCACGATTTAACTATCCAGAAATGTAGTTGGTTAGCAATTCGACTACAGGAATACCTAAAAAACGCAAAGAAAAAGACAGGCCGTTGAGGTCCAAAACTGACTACTCTTCTAAGCCAGTCGCTAGTTTGCTGGTACTCAGTGAGGTGCTTTCACAGCCCCTGATGCCTGCTACTTTTGATTTGCAGGCCTCTACTGAGACCTATTTGGAGTTCGGTATGCTGCGAAGATGCCTTAAGTATTGAACCCGCAGATGTCTTTACCTTGGATGGGTCCGGAGCCACTGTGCAGGCACCGGCTTCTGAGGGTGTTTTCAGGCCTAAAGATTTGTATATTAAACCAATGCCATTTTCAAAACCAAGACCAAAATCTACTTAAATGTGTCAAAAAATGACGCTTTGGCCACGTGTACAGACCCCCATGCCTAAAAAAACAAATGATGAAAATGGCTGAAGATTTAATTTACCTTGATCAGGGGTAGCCAACTTCCTCCTAAGAGGCCTAGGCAAGACATGGATTATGAATCTTCTGAACAGGATTCTTTTTCTTGTAAGGACTCTGATGCAGAAGATTCCATTCCTTCTGCTTCTCCCCCTGAGGATTTTTCTTTTGGGGAAACCTTGCATACTTTACGAGAACATTTCCACTGGGAAAGTCAGGATTTCTCTGAATCTAAAGAGAGACCTGGGGATTTTCTTCTTCCTCAGCATAGGCCTTTGGCTATACCTCCTGTTCTATACATTGTTTATGTTTTTTCAGAATCTAGTATGACTCCTGATTCTCTTCCTCCAGCTCCTTGTAAGCCAGGCAGATACTAAAGAGTTCCTGATTCTCTCAAATTCCTTTTCAAAAACCCCACTGCTGATCATGAAACCATTTCTCAGGTTCCCAAGGGCATTAAAGCCTCTACTGCTAAAAACCCTACTCCTTCTGATAGAGATTCCAGGGAGCTGGATAGATGGGGTAAGGAGGTTTACACTTCTGCGACCTTGGCAGTTAGGGCTTTAAACTGTCAGTTTCATATGCTTAAGTACCAACAGTATATCATGGGACTACTAAAACAGAAAATGATGTGAATTTCTGACTGTGTAGAAAAAAAGATTTACAGGCTTTATTGCATTCAGCTGAACAAGTTGGTAAACATACTTTGCAATGTGGTTTTGATTTTTTTGGAGGCCTCTTGCAGGGTTGCTGTAACTGGATCTGTGCTAAGAAGGCATGCTTGGCTCAGAGCAAACTCTGCCTGACCATCTTAAAGCAAAATTGTTGGATGCTCCTTTACAACAGGACAGTCTCTTTGGTAGTAAGGCTGAAGAAGTGTTAGATATAGAAGATAAAGCTAAATCTATGAAAACTGTGAAAGATTTCTTACAAGTGCAACCTCCAAGATTTAGTAGGCACTCTCCTACTAAGAACTGGTCCTTTCCTGTCCCCTCGAGAGCCGATCAAGTCAAATCAAGACATTCCAAAGGCTCCAGGTTTCAGTCACAAGGAACTTTAAGAACACAACAATGGGGTGCCTCCACCTCCCAAATCTGGAAACAACAAGGCACCTCCCTATGGTAAAAAGTCTCAAAGGCTTCCCTCTACAACCACCAAGCACTTAACTTTTTGCCGCCCCTTTGGGGGGACACTGGCACTTCATGTACAAAACTGGAAACTTATTACCCAGGACAAATGGGTCGTACATATAGTATCCCAGGGATACAGATTTCATTTCCACACGTTGCCAATCCCAAACGGATAGCTAGATCAGCCCCCAAAACAGTGGGCGGAGGCCCAGAAACAAGTTCTGTCCCTCATGAACATGGGGGCTATTCAGCCAGTACCAGAAGAGGACAAGGGACAGGTTTTCTATTCAAGACTTTTCCTGGTACCCAGAAAAGACTAATCATGGCGTCCAGTTCTGGACTTATCCACTCTGAACACATTTCTGGACATTCCAGAATTCAAGATGCTGACTCTTCAACAGTTACTACCTGTGCTAGGCAAAGATGCTTGGTTGGTAACTCTAGACTTAAGAGGCTTACCTGCATATCCCAATCAGGGAATCTTGCAGAAGATACCTCCGCTTCAAAGCAGGCTACTTGCATTACCAGTTCTCTGCACTGCCCTTTGTGAAGACCCTGGGTGCAGTATAAGCCAAAGTGCCTGGCACCAGTAATTGCATTTTGCAAGCAAAGAAATATTCAAATATATACATACCTGGACGATTGTCTAATTCAGGCAGAAAACAAGGACATTCTTCTAAAGCATCTGGCGTTTGTAAAATGGGTTCTAACTTGTCTAGGGTACACCATAAACGAAAATAAATCACAACTGGTACCCTCTCAAAAAATTACATTCCTGGGTGCAAGCTTGAATACAACTGTCCATATGACTTGCCTTACGCCAGCAAAGCAAATTCAGTTGGTGACTTACTTCAAACAGGTGGCCACAAAAACCCTGCTATCTGCAAGACAAATTCTGCAAGCCTTGGGGTTCATGGCCTCCTGCATTCTTCTAATTCCATATGCAAGATTGCATATGAGCAAACTTCAGTGGTACTTAAAAAGTTTATGGAGTCAACATTGTCACAGCCTGGAAACAATGATTCCTTTTATACCTTGCCTGCAACTAGAGTTCCCATGGTGGGCAGAGGCCTGCCACCAAAACAAGGGACTGCCTTTCACTCCACCCCCTGCCGCCCAGACCCTAACTACATATGCATCAGACTATGCTTGGGGGGCTCATCTGGCAGGCTAGTGCATTCTGGGCAAATGGAGCCCAAATCAAGTGCACCTACATGTCAATCAGAAAGAGATGCTAGCTGTACAGAATGCACTGACGGCCTTCAAGGACTACCTTCATCCAGTACAACTAATGATAAAGACAGACACACAACCGCAGTTATGTGGTACATAAGCAGGGGGTACACATTCCTACCCCCTTTGCAGACTAGCCATGGCATTATGGAACACAGCCTTGACCTATCAAATACAACTACAGGCTCAATACCTGCCCAGGGAAGCTGAGTACTCTTGGCAGACGAACTAAGCAGAAATCTTATGGACCCACATAAATGGAAACTGAAACCACAAGTTTTTAACACATTGACCTGCAAATGGGGGAGCCCAGACATAGTTCTGGGGTGTGAGGCAAAAAGATCTATCAGTTGGACTAATTCTGCACTAGAATCCATCACAAAAAAGCTTGGAAAGTGGATGCTCTATCAGTCTATGCTTTTCCCCCTCTGCCTCTGTACTCCAATGTTCTACTAAAAGTCTAAACAGGACAAACAAAAATGATTGCTTCAGACTGGCCTCGCCAACACTGGTACCCACTCCTGTGCAATGTCACACCTTCCTCCGTGGCACCTGCCTCAGACACCTTTACCTTTTGTCTCAGCAGAACTACCAAATTCTGCACACTCGGCTCCAAACTTTGAATCGTGCGTGGCTAATCGACTAATTTCACCCTTGGCGTCCCTCAGCAAACCTGTGGTGGATGTCATTTTGTAGTCTAGAAGGCCTAGTACTAGAAAGTCTTAAGTTGACAAATGGAAAAGATTCTGTGCCTGGAACCAATCACGAGGAATAAGCACAGCAATGCCCAATATTCCTCAAATTTTGTAATACTTAACTGAGATGCTTCACAAGGGCCTGTCTTTTTCTTCGATAAAAATCCATGCCTCTGCCATTTCAGCTCATTACAACGCAGAACCATCCCCTCTTCTCTCATCCTCTGCTAAAGCAGTATCTTAGTGGGGCCAACAATTTAAGACCTCCCAGGAGAGCACCAACTCCTGCATGGGACCTCAGTTTTGTTTTGGAAAAACTCGCTCTCCCTCCTTTTGAGCCAGCTGCAACTGCAGACCTGAAATTTCTCTCCTGCAAAACAGCTTTCCTTTTAGCAGTCACTTCAGCTATAAGGATTTCAGAATTACAGGTTCGCATGGCATTGGAGCCTTTCATTATTTTTCATCCGGACAGGGTGGCTCTCAGGACCAGTCCATCCTTCATGCGTAAGATGGTATCCAGTGTGGCTCTTAATCAGATAATTTGTCTGCCAACTTTCTTTCCCAAACCGCAGAACAAGGGTGAGTGGATTCTGCATTCATTGTATGTACACAGACAACTTAGATTCTACTTAAACAGGATGAAATCTCTAAGAAAGTCTGAACCACAATTGGTGCATTTGCTGCAGGGGCAGAGAGAGAGGCTATTTCAAAGCAGACCATTTCCAAATGGATAAGCCATTGTATTTGTTTCTGTTATATGCACCATGGTAAACCTATCCACAAGGGGATCAGATCTCATTCCACCAGGGCTGCAAATATTTCTTCAGCCTTTCTGAGGGGTCCCTACCAGAGACATTCTAGAAGCTGCTACCTGGAGCTCCGTTCATACGTTCACCAAACATTACCATTTACCCCTCTCCTCTAAATCCAGAGCTGGCTTTGCCACTGCTGTCCTGCAGGGCCTTATAGCTGCTCCTAATGCTGTATAAATCCATCCTCCCAACCATAGCTTTGGGATTCCACACAAATGTAATGACTGCAACAGTGAATGCACTCGTAACATCTACATTTATGGTAAGTGTACACAACTGTACTTTCCTCATCCGAATCTGGAGAGTTTGAAGCTCATGGCTTGGCTGCTCCAGTTCCCATGATCGCTAGGACTCCTGGATTATCCTCCAGTTAGGTCTATTCTGGTGGCTGCTCATAAGTCTTAAAACCAGGAAGGTTTACTGCAGCAAATGGTAACATTTTTCCTTTTGGGCTTCTCAAAGGAGTTTAGACCCTTTCAAGGCTCCTATTTTTGCAATTCTTGATTTCTTAGCCAATATTTTTCAACAGGGAGCTAGTTTTTCTACTGTCAAAGTTCAGTTCGTTGCCATTTCTCAGTTTCATGTGGATGAGAATTCTGCCTCACTGTCCTCCTCCAGACTGTGTAAAGCCTTTATCAAAGGGACCTTTCTGTTATGGCCCCCAGTCAAGGATCCTGTTCCTCCATGGGACCTTACTATGGTGCTTCAAGCTTTGGTCGCCCCGCCTTTTGAACCTGCTGCAACCACAGGTCTAAATTTTTTTATCTTGGAAAACAGCATTCCTGGTGGCTATCACTTTTGCTAAAAGGGTTTCAGAACTGCAAGGTTTGTCACAAGTTCCATATATGATTTTCCATAAAGATAGAGTTTCCCTTGGGACCAATCCATCCTTTCTAAGATAGCATAACAAGTTAATATCAATTCGACCATTAATTTACTTGCTTTCTTTCCTAACTTTAACAAAATGAAATACAGACTCCACTTGTTGGATGTTCATAGACAGTTACGATTTTGTTTACACAGGACCAAAAACTTCCGTAAGTCTGATTTAGCTGTTGTTTCCTTTTCCAAGCCCTTTTTGGGTAAACCTCTGTCCAAGGTCACTTGCTAGGTGGATTTCCTCATGCATTCTTCAGGTCTGTAACGACAAAGGTATATCTCCTCCGGGTCAGGTGAAAGCTCATTCCACTAGGTCCATGGCTACTTCTGCAGCCTTTTTGTCTAAGTCTCATTGGATGATATTTGTTCTGCAACTACTTGGTCCTCATCTCATACCTTTATTTCTCACTACAAATTGGATTTTACTTCTAGGAGAGCATCCTTTGATTCCGTGGTGCTCTGGAATATCCTTTCATGAGGTCCACCCTGGAGTTTAGTAGCTGGGGACTCTGTCCCACGGGTTGAAGACCAAATGAAGTAAACTACTTCAGATAAAGAAGTTATGTACTCACCATAACCTTCCATCTGAGTAGTTCTACTTCATTTGTCTTTAACTGTCCCTCCCTCATTTCCCCCTGACCTTGTCATATGGACAGCCTGCAGGCTGCAGTTGTAGGTCATAAAGTATTTTTCAGGTCTGGTTACCAGTATAAAGGTCAGCAAACTCGATCTGGGGGTTGAAAGATAGTGGAGGTGTATTATGGGTAAAGGGAGGAGCTTGGAGCAGATGCTAATGAAATTGGTGGCTCGGATCCGAGACTGATCATTTGTCTTCAACCTGTGGGATACTGAAGTGGAACTACTCAGATGGAACATTATGGTGAGTACATAACTTCCTTTTTTTAAGCCAATGGCATTGATTTATTCCCCCTTACAAAAATCTTAATTGTACATATAACGTAGACTGTGCACATTTACACCTCACCCCAGCAACTCATTATCACAACATACTGATATTAAACCTTGTCCAGCTTTTCTTCTGTTATGCTGTAAAGTCTGTATTTCTTGCAACTTAAAAAGTATGTTAGACTTCAACATGCAACAGTCACTGAAAGTAGTTCCCCACATTTAATACATCTTTGATTACAAATTGCAAAAAACTGCGTCATTATATATGATGTGCAATTTATATCCTGAAATGATTTGTACAAATATTAACAAACAAACATCGTTTTACTTATGTTTTTTTTTCCAGTTTTAATGTCCTCCTAAACTTTAGTGGAATAAAGTAGGGTAAATGCTTTACGTTCCACTTAAGTGCAACAAAGTCAGCACAAGTCCAGACTTTCATTCTTTTTGCAAAGTCATATTTCAAAATGTAATTGATTCTTTATAGCCTCTCATTTAACTGCATTCATTGTTGCTGCTGGTCTTGGTTCACATCCAAGGTGCTCCTGATTCTTCTAGTCAACTGCTGTGCCCTCCTCAGTCTTCCAAGCACTTTCCTTTGCAGCACTGGCAAAGTCTCAAAGAATTAGTAGATGCCCCTTCTGCTTTCTGACTCACTTTAGCTAGATAAGCTTTTATTTCTTCCATAGCCTGTTCTGCATCACAAGATGTGTTTGATTTTTCAGGAAAAAAATATTCTGAATATAGATGGATAAAACGGTTTGAATATCACACCTGCTTCTCGACTTTCCATGATTGCTGATGTGACAAAGGGAGTTACTGCCAGAACATCTATCTGCAATTTTGTATATAATTACATGTCATTTGTGATTATCATTGTGATCTATACAAGATGCTTGTGTTACCCACATGGCATACAGTTCTATTACAGTTGTATCAAATTATGTGTTGAAAAGATATTTTATAAAGTGCTTGCACTTAAAGTGAAATCACAGTGTACCCCTACTGGGAAAGAATAGAAATGCACATGCACTATTTTAACATTTTAAATGTATATATTTTAGTAGAAACTGGAATATAGGAGGTTAATTTCAGAAAATAGCTGAAATGAAATAACTTTGTCTAAGATGGTATCTTTCAGTTTTCAATACAGCTAGCCGCATAGTCTGTGCTGAGAAGCTTTCTGTATGGTCTTCAGAGTGAATTAATTACTAGTTTTGAAAACCATGGAGGAAGGTAATTGTTTGAATTTCAACATCTGCCTAAGATCCGAGGTATATGTATTTTCACAGGTAGATGCTAAATATCGAGCTTCCAGCAGTGGGGGTTTCACCTGGGAATAGGGTCAGATGACAAGAAATTATTTCATTCTGTGAGCTCTCCCAGCAGTAATATTTGAGGTATTAATTTGAGAAATCTTAGTGAGACAGAGCATTTTGTATTCTGTCTTGGACCTGACAGCAGGTAAAGACCCATTCACCACACATCTGCCTTTCTCTGTAGTAAGTAATTTACTAGGAAATAGTACAATTCTTGTAGATAGTCAGGAATATAGCAAAGCTTAGTTTAGGTATTTTTTTCTTTGTTTGAGACTGTTCTGCAATGTTTTAAATATTTCCTGTAGTTTTGAACTCTGTCACTGTGAATATATACTGAATATTTGTTCTTTTATTAAATATTCTTAAACCTTTCATTGTGGCTGATCTGTCTAGAGAGATTTAAGTTTTATTTGGTGACCCTGTATGGGTCACTCTTAATAGCCTTGCTCTTGGTCAAACTACCATTTGTAAGTAAAGTAATGTTTTTCGACTTTTCCCAGTTAAGGGGTCGCCACAGCGGAACTCTGGTCCGCTAATGATTGGCAGTGTTTTTTTTTACGGTGCAGAGTTGCCAGCCCGACGCCCAGCCTTCAAAGAAGGCACACCCATTCACCCTCGCACCTACTTGCATGTCTTTAATGTCAGTCGACCATGGGGAGGACATGCAGACTACACACACAAGGCGCTCCAGCCGAGAATCTAACAGGAGAACCTCTTACTGTGAGGCGACAGCACTAACCACTGCACCACCACGGCCCTGTCAAACTACCATTTGTATTGATATGAATACACAGTAAGATTGGACACCCTTTGTTAAGGGCCTTAAAGTAGCTGATAAGGAGTTGGCTGGTGGCAGTAATAACTACCTTTTTATAGTTTGGGCAAAAGGGGACATAGCTCGTAAACTTGTGCCCCTTTCCCAGGTGTGTGTGTGTGTGTGTGTGTGTGTGTGTGTGTGTGTGTGTGTGTGTGTGTGTGTGTGTGTGTGTGTGTGTGTGTGTGAGAGCTACTTGGGTAGGAACATGAAGCAGTGGTTGGGCAGAGGGGGTGTTGGAGATCTTGGGTTGACCACTCAATCAAGATCTCAACTCTAGCTGTGCCATTGGGGAACTTGGGGATCTGGAGAAAACGTGAGAAACCAGTACTGGACTGACTGGTCTCTGTGTGCTCTTAAGGGAAGCTGCACTTAATGCAGAATGCTGCATCTGGAAGCACTGTGTGTACCTGTTATCCTCCCAATGAACGTCCCCCACTGTTGCTAGTGGTGAGGATTGAGGCTCCTTGATTTCTGGCCCAGTGGTGGGCCATCACAGCTGGGATAAGTTTTGCTTCTGTTTTGCCTGGTGCACACCAAATACTCATTTTCCACAAACACATTGCTGTCTCCAATTTTTAATACTTCATCCTTCTGCCACAGTTTTGTCAGGCTCAACTCTTTCTGCTGGTATGATTGTATCTTTATTAATACGGGTCTTGGCTGCTTTCTCATGGCCAGGTTTGGAACATGCACTTAAATTAACAAATCATGCTGTGGAGCACCAGTCCAGTTGCTTATTTCTGATTGTATCTGTAGTTTCCCTGGTACAGCAGAAAATCAGAGTTTTTTCTGCGTGCTCTGTTTTCTAACAGTATTTTTTGAAACTGCTCTTCTTGAGAAGTCTCTATACTTCATCTTATTCATTTCAGCCTCTGATTTGCAGTTTTATCAGTTCATCTTCTATTTTTCCAGCTTTGTGTTTGAGTTGATTATATTCCTTCAGCATTTCATTTATTTTGGCCACCTCAGAGTACATTTATTTATTTTTCCTCTAAATTTACTGGAAGCCGTCTCTTGAATCACAGCTGAATCTTAGACTGCTTTTTGCTGAACAGCTGCAGAATCCTTCCCAGATAGTGTTTTACTTTTTTTGGTTGATTTTACTTTCAGATTCTCTTAATTTTCCTCTTTGGCATCTAGATAGTACACATAACTAGTAACTAAATGTTACCTAAAACAGTTTGTGGCATTCCTTTATCTCCTTTCTTTTTTAAATGTATTTTATTTATTGACATGTGATTACCAGGAAAGTCTGACTTTGGTATAAGCCCATTTTCAGAGGAGGCCTGGGAAGAAAAGCTCCAAATTAGCACAAAATATTTTAAGAGCAATAGTTTTATAGTCTTCAAAAGTAAAACACAAATTTCTGCAGTTTAAATAATTATAACAACCTACATATGTAAAAAACATTGGTTAAGAACCAATACAAGTTACGACAGTCATTTAATGTTTAGAGAAATTTTATTTTGTAGAGAAGATGGAGGTAATTTTGTCTAATACAGTAAATGAGGGAAAAGCAGGCTTTTGGTATATTTAGAGAGTGTCATAAAAGATAATTTGGTAATAGTAAGGAAGTAAGCAGGTATAAGGAATAAAATACTTGCTAACATTTAGTGATGTATTTTATCCTGCTTTTGAGCAAGAACTGAGAAGGATTTTAGTTAGGAAGTCTTTCGAAGTGGTTTTGAAAAATGAGAGGGGGAGAGTATTGACCTAATGGACACAAGGCGTTTCAGGCCTTGGCAACCTTTTACAAGTACAGAAAATGCCCAGCAGATTTGCAGGGTTTATAGACAGGAGTTTTTAGTCACTAGATTAAAATGACCAGCTAAGAACATAGTTGTGTAGAATGTTTGTTTTTATACTGCTCAACAGGCAAATGGATGCTGGATAACTTTATAGTTGAGCTGTGTATGTGTTAGTTGATGAGGCAGTTCTAACCAATTTAGGCTCTTTAGTTGGTGCTGTGGTAGCGTTGTCGCCTCACAGTAAGACATTGTCCTGTTCGATTCTCAGCTAGAGCGTATTCTGTGTGGAGACATGCGTGAATGGGCGTACCTTCGTTGAAGGTTGTGCATCAGAGCCGGCAACTTGGCACGTAAAAATCTGCTGCCAATCAGAGGACCGGAGTTCCGCTGTGGCAACCCCTAACCGGGAAAAGCCGAAAGAGACTACTACAACAACAAGTGTTGCATACTGGTGGTTCCTGAAAGGGGTATTTGCTGCAAATGTAGCAACTTTGTTTATAGCATTGTTCAAGTTTTAATTTTTGTGAAGCCTGGAGGTTAGTAAGGGTGGGAGCACCGCAGATGAATGGAGAGGAGATTGGTAGCAGAAAGTGTAGTTTTAGTTGATTCAGTGAGAATGTTTTTAGCTCTCTAAAGCATACCTAGTTTTTGATGGTGATCTTATGCAATTTTGTATATGCAGATCGTATGTAAAATCATCATCTGCTATCCTACCTAATAATTTGCTATGAGAAGTGACTTCAGTGCTTATATTTCCAAGTGAGAAGACTTAAAATGTTTGTTTGTTTTCCATGAGAGAGGGATTTGGTGGAAATAAAGTTGGTTGGTCTCTTTTTGGGTTGAGCATGAGTTGAGTTACGAAGCCATGTTTCAGTGGCTGAGTAATTTTTTGGAGGGGTACCATTTAGTCGGATGTGCAGATGGGAATGGTAATGGTCTACGTATTGTGTTAGGGTGATACGTTGTGTGGATGTAGAGGGTGGTGGTGAAAATTTGAGAGGATGGGACCATGGATAGAGCCTTGTGATACAATGCTGATGACTGGGTGGTATGTAGAGTGCCATTTTACTGACTAATACCTATTGGGCAGGTAGCTTTTGATCCACAGAAGGGTGGACTCTTGAGACATAGTGAGGGCATTTGAAGTAGTTTAGTGTGACAAACTGTGTCAAAGGCTTTATACAAGTCTAGAAATAAGGAAGAAACTAGTCTGGTGTGATCTGTAGCTTTGTTGACATTATCTATATAGGTTAGAAGGGCAGTACGGGTACAATGGAAAAGGAAGCCATGTTGTGTAGGGGATAGGAGTTCTTCCTGCAGGAGATAGTCTAGCAGTTGCTTTTGAGTACATTAAGTATTTTGTCAAGGGGAGTTGCGATTGCTATAGGTCTAAAGTTATTAATGTCTGTTGAATTTTCTCCTTTGTGATGAGGGATAATATGACTTTTTCCAGAGAGATAACATTTGGATTTCTGGAATGACCTATTTGTAAGGCTTGACAGGATAGGCAGTGCTGTTGTGTGCTATTTTAGGTACTTGCTTGGAAGGTCATCAGCTGAAGAAGAACACAGTTTACATTTAATAGTTTTACAGAGGACATGGGCACAGGTTTGAAGGTGAAAGTGGATGTGGTGACGTGGCTTCTGGGCTGGTATTAGATGTTAAGGAATCCTTTGTTAGATATGCTATACTATCTGTAAAACAGAGTTGAATTTTATTGCAGTTTTGAGTGGTAAGTTATTAGGAGAGGGATTTGGCTTGAATTTTTGGCCAGGATGTAAGATTTCTTAATGGATGGTCAAAATTTTATTTAGGGTTATGTTTAGTGTTCTGAGATTTGTTGTAGTATACTTTTTTGTTTTCATTTATTTGCTTTTTAGTATGATTGCAAAGCATTCTGAAGTTTTCAATGTATTGGTGCTTTATATTTTTGCCATTCTTTTTCTCTATCCCGCTTTAGCATTCCACTCCCTTTAGGTAGTCAGATTGCATTATTTGTTTTTAGTCTCTTTCCTTCTGGGAGTTGGAAAGCTGTTTTAGAATATTTGGAAAAATTGCATTGAATTCATTTACAGCATCATATAAGGGGAAGATTTTTAGGAAGTTCCAGTTAGTGTAGTCATGAACATTTCTGGGTTAAACTTGGAAAGGTTGTGTGCTTTATAACTATGCTGTTTAACTGGATGTGTGAGATGTCTGGTCATGTAGATTGGGAGATGATCACAGAGAGACTCTGACATTGTACCTGGGGTGGAGCATTTGCTAGAGTCTGATACTAGAATCCATTCTAATAGGGAATTTGTCTTGCTTTAATGTGTGGGGGGCTATTTGATTAGTTGTGTGAAGCCATATTAAGTTCATTGGATGTTGGGGAGTTAGTGTCCACCCACATGACATTAACACCACCTTGTAGTATTTTTTTCTTGTGGAAATGTTATGGATATCCAGTGTATGACATCTTCCAGTATAGCTAATTTGTTGCCAGGAGGGATGTCAAGGACAGTAATTTTTGTTTGTTTTGAGGGCAGCAATAAGAAGTTCCACTGAAATGAATTTTGGTATTGGCTTGATTTAAGGGGAAATGTGGTAGTTGGGAAAGTATATGGTCGTTATGGATGAAATAGTCAGGAGGTATAATTTTGGAGTTATGCTTGGTTTAAGCCAAGTTTCATTTAGAGCGAAAACATCTGGCTAATATTAGGTAATCCAGGCTTGTAGTTTATCAGTTTTATTTCTTAGGCGTCTAACATTTTATTGCAGCAAAAATTAGACCACCACAGTTGGGGATTGGCTGCTGCTGGGATACAGAAGTGTGTGGGAGAGAATTATCTTTGTGTTTAATTGTGATAGGTGAGGCCAGGATGAGGATGTATATCTTAACCTAGAAGGATTTTAGTATATTTGGTAATTATGCATGTTTTTTGAGAGAATTCTTTAACTTTTGTTTGGGTTTGAATTGAAGTGCAGTTAATTGGCTTATGTTTAGAATAAAGGTGAGGGGCAATATTAAATAGGTTTGGTGCAATGTGTGGATATTGTAACTAGGAAGTATGTATAGGTGGTTGGGACAGAGCTTGACATAGTATTGGGTCATGGTAGGATGAAAGATGACACAGTAGGAGGTGAAGAATAAAGGACAAGCTGAAAACTAGCATCATTAAGTGCGGAGTCTATTTTATAGACTGTTAGGTAGTGGTGAAGTGGCAATGAAGAAGCAAACAAGAAGTTGCAGGACAGTAGGAGATTCAGTGCTGATGGATTCTGAAAGCTGGTAGATGGGTAAGGAGAGAAGTATCTATAAAAGGAGAGTTGAGCTGTCCTAGTATCTTCTCTGGAATGTAAGGAATAGAGGAGTACTAAAGGCTAGAGCAGGGGTGTCCAACCTTTTCAGTTGCAAGGGCCGCATTGAGTCAACAGAAATGGTCTGGGGGCAAACGGCAAGTGAGGACCAAAAAAAAAAAACTCAGGTTTATGCGGTCTAATTATTGTGTCCCACTCTTTCCCCGCATTATGACAGATAGCGTCCCACACTTTGGAGATGGAAGCTTGGTGTATATGTGTGTGTGAACTTGCACACATACAAACAGCTAAAAGGCACAGAAAGCCTTTTAAAGGTCCAGCATCTCATCTGCATATTCAAGAAACTGAAGTTGCAAAGGAATTAAAAAAAAGAAAGAAATGATCGCTTTGTACATGCCGGCTTAGGTGAACATAAAGTCAGAAACCACTTCTTAGTTTAAAATTATTAAACAACTGCAACATTTAAGATGGCTAAAGGTTTAATAAAATTAGACTTAATGCCTACACCTGTTAAAAGTGTTGCGGCGCATGTTAACGTAAGTTATCGCGCTTGGACTCCTTCGCCTAGGCTAGGGCTCTACTTCAACAAAAGCCGGTCTTGATCCCATATGCCAGCTAATTGCATGGTGCCACCACTTTCAGTAAGTCATGGGTGTCTCTTTTTTTTTAGCATTATTACAGTATCATTTTGTTATAGGTGAAAAAAACATTCTGTAGCACCAGAGTATGAACTGCTTCGCCAACAGGGCATTACATATTAAGCGCCAAGTACTAAGTATAACCACAACTTTCTTACAACAGATTTACGAAATTTGCGAAGAGGTAACGCAAGAAATTAATAAACTACACAGATTAAGTACTGATAACAAACAAGCTTCCTGCAATAACTACACCACCAATGAAACTCTTACCATACCATATTAACCTCAGAAAACAACGTAATGGCGACCTCTGCGCACACTTTCAGTGATGCTTATATGCACGTGCAAGTACAATTTCATGGCAACTTTGACTAAAAAACCGAAGCCACCTTATCAGTATCCTCCGCGTAGAATTATAACAGAAACAAGAAAGTAAAATAAAAGAGCTTGAAGTTTTAATTTAAAGTTTAAAACTTCAAGCTCTTTTATTTTACTTTCTTGTTTCTGTTATACTAACTACACTACATAGTAATATGTCAATACTCAAACTTAGTCTTGTTTACATTAATGTCTACTCTAAAACTCTAAATTACCATTTGCTCATTTAGTAACTTTTAAATTTACTGTAACTGACTCGCTTCTTTCCTAGGATGCACTTGCCCAAATTGATATCAACACAGATGGCATGAAAATGAAATTATTCATCTGAATGTACAATGTAATGCAATTCTAAAACACTTCTGAAGGTCACGTGTGTGTGAAACAGAATATCCCGAAAACTGCCGGATCCAAGACTGTTTGTAAATCAGCTTCAGAAAAGTACAATAACAAAAACGATGCTAAAACGACGCTGCTGTTTTCATAATCATAAAATGTACTTCAGCATTCTCCAAACCCAAACAAGATGCCATGATTACTCAGTCAGTAGTAGCATGGCATCAAGCATTTATGTTGCCCGTTAAACACATTTGCACTATCGAAATCAAAACCAACCATGTCACAATATCTAGTAATACATGACAGAACTTTGCCAGATGAGAATCACGGTTTACTCAGAGCTTTCTCTGTAATATTCCTTCATTATTAATAAACTGATTGCTTTTGAATTCTGCCCTACTTATAAACGTGTTTTAAACACCATGAACTACAAAATAATAACCTCCGTTCTAATTACCTGTCATTTAGCTGATCCTCTGTTTCGGGGAGTGGATGGACCACAAGTGAAGGGACGTAGTAATTATATTTCAATAAATAAATAAAAACAAAGTGCATAAGATAAGAACAATTTCTTTAAAAACAGAGAGCATAACTAAGTTTAATAACAGGAGTGTTTAGCTTGAATGCACTAGGCACGTTTTATAGAGAGAGAGACGCAGACTAAGAAAATAAGACCATTTGACATAGGAGTCTTTCAAGCACAAACGCACGCACATTAATTAAATATAACATACTTCTCAACTCTGTGTTTTCTCTGGAGTGAGGGACAAGTGAAAAAAATGGCGGTGGCCGGGTTCAAAACCAAGGGCATTGTAACAATGTCTTCTGTATTTAAACTAAAGGGTGTTAGAATAACAGGTTCTGCATTAGCACGTATTTTCTGTAGTGTCCGAAATACGTGAAATCTGAAACTCGTTTGTCTGCCATAGTTACTAAATTCCTCACTGTTTTGGTAAATACTGGAAGTTTTACAGGGAAACCATGAAAACATAAGGCACAGCTCAAAGACGGTCATCTGGAGCGTTTCTCCCCGAGCCTCCACTGAAAAGTTGCTCGTTCCAAGTTGGACTTTTATGTTAAATAAACATAAAGTCAGACACCTTATGCATAATTAAGTGAATATGGAGCACTATCAAAAACTTCCTGCTAACAGAATACACAACCAGAACAAATCTGACCACTATAGCTTAGCTTACCTTTTACTGCTGTAAAATAAATGTAGAATGTAGTCAGTGTGTAAATCCAACTTCTTCGCCGCGATCTCACTCCTTCCTTCACCGCAAATGTAAAAAAAGACCGAATGGTGTTTTGGCGCATGCGCATAACAGCTGAAAGACGCTGCCAAGAAAAAAAAACGTGAAAAAAGTAATTTTGCGCATGTGCGGAATAGCTGAAGGACGCGGACGTGAAAACGCACGGAAAAAAAAGTTAAATTTCAATTTAAGGGTCGCGGGCCGCATGGAAGAGCTCTGGGGGCCGCGGGTTGGACACTCCTGGGCTAGAGTGTAATGATGTAGTCGCAATAAAAATTGGGGTTTATTTGGGGAAAAGTAAGATACAATTTGGAATAGATGAGTACTGTTAGGGAGGGTTGGGATTCTGAGTGGATGTAGCACAGAGCAGTATGGGAGGGAGAAAGGTGTGAATGGAGCTAAAAATTAAATGGAGATGGCATGGTAAACAGAAGTGTATGTATAGATTTAGTGAGGTCATGTGGGGATGGTTTTGGAATAAGAGTCTCAAATGAAATGTGTACATAGGAAGGTGACTTAGAATAAGAGGGGGTAGGTGTCATTGAGAGAGCTGAAATTAAGCTGTTGATCAGCATGCAGTCATCTTGAAAGTCAGTGGTGGGTCATCTTAATCTCATTTTTCACAGGTAGGTTTCTGGGCTAATCCTTTTATGCCTGAAGTGGATTTTGTTTACTTTTAAGCCAAACAATCCATTTTCCGGTCTTCTTTTCAGATCCTAATAATTAAGGAGAAGTAGCAGAGCTGAAAGTAACTTCTGAAATATTTTGTTATATCAAGAGAACTGTTGATCAGTTTATTTTTTGTGAAGATAAGAAAAAAGGACAGCCTGTCAAAACATTTCTAAGAGGGTGTCTTAAGCTGTTGCATTTTGTTACTCCCACCACCACAAATATATTCCAGGCAGGGTCAAAGCTGACTGTCAGGGTCTTGGCTTCATCTAGAGTCCAACTCTTTCCAAAGAACCATAGATGTATTCTTGAAGCAGTAACTTGATCCACTGTGTATACCTTTTACAAAGCAGCATAAAGTAGAGTATTTTTCTAGGTCTAGGTTAGGCTTTGCTAGGACCTTGTTCCTTTCTTCCTCCCTCCTCCTAGTCCTTGTAAACTATTGTGATCTACCCATGTAACTTTAGGAACTGCATCACTAATCATGATGGTGAATGTAGCACACTTGTGTAAGTAAACTTCATAGTAGATGTTTGACCAGTGTTGCAGTAGCTCCTTCCCACTTATTTTTGTGCAAGTTTTTGTCAGGGTGTGGACATACATTTTTACTTTCCTTTATTTGTTCTTTTAGGGCTTTAGCTTCGCTGTCTGTTGGGATGAAAACTCTGAAGGAGTTGGCACACAAACATGACTTTCAGTCGGCTCTGCTGAAGGTGCCCTGAAGCTTTGGAAGCTGGCTGGCTTTCATAAACTTAGTAGGATATAACCCATATTGCTTAACTTATAGGAGCAGATGTTCGGTTACTCCAGCAGTAATCCTAACTTGCACTACTGTACTTTCTGGGTCATCTTTGTTTGAGGACTCCTTAGTACTAATGTCAGGATTTTATAGTTTGGGGTCACAGGCAGTCCTGATTATTTTGGTACTCTACCATTCCATCCATTTCATTTGTAATTATGCCACTATCATCATCCTCATCTCCGTTCTTAATGGCTGTTTTTATGCTAACTACAGTGTCATCCTACAAGCTCAAGATAGTTGTTTTAACCTTGAACCCTTAAAGTCAATCCCTGTTAATTTTTCGGTTCTGATTTCTGTTCTTGCTGGTACAGTGTAATGCAGACTTCCGTGAATGTGCCTCTACTCTACATGTTTCAGATTTCTACGATTGCCACGACTATGGTCCCTGCTGTATTTGGATTTTTGGCCATCCACCTTCTTGAGCATAGATGGAGTGGTAGGCCTCTGAGGTGTTGGACCACACCGTTTTCCCAGATGACTCTTTCTTTAGAGTTTCCTCTCTGCAATCTACAAGAAGAAACGCCTTTTATTGTTCAGTGGAATAACTTATCCTGGAGGTGGATGAGGTGCAGGCAGATTCCTCCTTTCCCTGACAGATGAATCTAAGTTTGAAGATATCAGTGGGGTGGTCCTTAGAAACCCTATTCTCTGGTATGCTCCTTAAAGGAGGCCTTCCAGTCTCCTTGGTACTTTCAATTTTAGAAAATGATTCTGCTGGTGGCAGAAAAACAACCTGGTAAAAATTTGATGTGGTAGCTGTAGTTGCATAGAGAGTGAGCAAGATCCTCCTAAGAAATGAAAATGTTTAGCTAGCCCCCCCCCGCAAAGTTTCTTTTGTACAGTGTCTGTCATAAAGATCGATCCTTTTTCTTAAGAGCCAAAACTGTTCATCTGCTAAGTTGAGAATTGTGTGCATTGATCAGGCTAGAGAAGCAGATTTCTACCATCGTCCCTTACTCCTTAAGGCAGTGCAGTACATGGCAGACATAGTCTGCTTCTTAAGGCCTTGACTAAGGAGATTTGCAAGACTCTGGACGTGTTAAGTAGGGGCCTTGGTTCATTTAATCCTGAACAGTAGGAGGTCAGTGAACACCTTTGCATCCTGAGGCCTTTTAAGCTAGAAAACCACCTGCTTTCTGGGAGCTTTCTTCCAAAATCCTCCACTAAAAATACACTTCAGTGGATTTATAATATCTGGTAAATGATGAGTTATAAAAATGTAAAACACCATAGCTCTTTGGACAATGAGATATACAGTCGTGCTGTTTATTAAAGTTCTGTATGTAGATGCTTATTTTATACTTCACATTTATGAAATAAAATTGTATTTTGTTTGCCAAAAAACTCGTGTACAGACAAAACTTATAAGTGAGCAAGATACATCTAAGTTACCAGTGAGCGAATTGCTCATCCTTTGAGGTTTCCAGTGATATTGACAAGAGGGGAGAGCATGCTGCTCTTTTGTGATTTTGCCAAACCTATGCTAGTTGCACATAATTTTGTAAATTAATGTTCTTTTGAAATGTTGTGAAATTGTTAGATGGCAGGTAGCAGCACTGTGAGCCTTGATATTTTGTGTAATATGGAACCATCTGTTCACCTGTAGGTCACACAGCTTTTATGGAATTTAATGCAGTTATGAAAAATAGGTAATAGCTTTAACTACTTACCAAAAGAATACTTGCATTTCAGAATGCCTTCACATATTCCACATTATTTTAATGTAATTTCTTTACTAACACCCTGGGCTTTGAATACACCACTCCATGACAATATCACACTCTCTCTACATTATTAATGTAAAGAAGGAAATGTGCCTTATTTTTCATGTTTTGCAAGCCCTCTAACTCCAACTGCAGACACCCCATGCTTAGAAAATGTCAGCTTATAGATGTGTAAGCTTTTATGTATGTACCTTTACCAGGACTTTAGAAACTAGACTTTGAAAACTGTGACGACTATACTCGTTTCAGGAGTACAGGGAAGTCTCCTGTAAAAACAAGTATACTCTTACAAGATGCACTTGAGCTCTGCTTTCCTGACTACTATACTCCTGTAGGAAGCAATGAATTAAAATTACTTTACAGTGCACTTGGCTGACACCTGGATCATATCTGACCATGTGGTTATCTCACAACATCAAAGATGACTTGGCCTGGTTAGTTTGCACTGGAATCGGCATTAGATGCCATGCTTGGCTTCACATAACGGACTTCAATGATTTTAAGGCTATTTATCCACCCTATAGTGGAACTTTGCTTTTTGGTTAAGATGTAAAACCTGAACTGCAGAAACTAGCAGCAAGAAGGCCATTTGGTCATTACCATTAACATTAAGTTTGACGCTGCACAAGGCATGTAGAAATCAGTGTAGACCATGCTAGGACTAATTCTGGCATTGCCAGCAACCAACAAGCAGGGAGAAGTTGCAATGGTTGCTTGGAATTGGCAGAATATTTAGAAATGACATTGTCTTCTTACTCTCTAAACTAGGTATTAAATCCCTGTGTCACAAGATGGGTTTCCAACTGGCTCACTGACGGAACCCACACTGTGAAAGTAGCAGACTCCAAATCCGACTTCAGACCAATGAAAAGTGGAGTACCACAGGGTTCAGTCCTGGGTCCTCTCCTGTTTGGTATCTACTTTTTTGAAGTACAGGCTAACACAGATGACTGCAAGCTAGGAGCCATAATTGAAACTTCTAATGATGTGGTCATCCTACAAAAGGGCCTCAGACAGATGCCTGGTGTCAAAGCCATGGCCTCAAGATCAATGCCAAAAAAGTGCTTTGTCTTCTCTGGTAAAAACTCTGTATGCATGAGTTACCACATAGGTGGTAGTCTACTTTAATGCTGAAAGTGTGATGAGACCTTGGATCACAGGTGGACAGTAGTCTCTCCTTTGATAATCACATCGCCACAGTAGTCGGGGAAATCCTTCTACGTGGCACACCTCATCACAAAAGGTTTCTCATCCAGGAAAAGAGGTCATTCTTCCCCTCTACTCGTCACTCATTAGACCCATTATAGAGTACAGCGCCCCTTTTGGTATGTACCTCACAAGACCTCTACAACTGGAAAGGCCACAGAAATACCTCACAAAGAGGATTACCAGCCTCAAACAAATGCCATACGCAGACAGTCTCAAAGAAATCCAGCTTTATTCCGTCACGTATCACCTACTCCGAGGCGATCTCTGCCTAACATACAAAGCTATGTCAAACCCAGAGCTGTTGGACATGCCCCACTTAAAGAAATCCCAATCCCTGTGAGCTACATGCTCTAGGGACCTAAACCTTGTCACCACAGTAAACGGAACATGCTGGAGGGATAGATTCCTGTCCCAGAGACTTTCCCATACTCTGGAACAAACTACCTATGTATATCAAACGTAGCTCCTCATTAGCACTCTTCAAGAAAAACTTGATTGGATGAGAAACAGGAAATTCACCCCGGGGATCACCTCTGTGGCTCTGCTTGACAGGGGCACAGGAAAATAATTTTCTTGGGTGACGAAAGCACAGGATACCTTTTTGCTAGGCTTGTATAGGCCCTAGGGCCGATAGCCTAGTACCTACCTATGAGGGCCTTGCATTTGGCTCACTAAGAACTTGTTTGACTGTCTTTTGGTAGCAAGGGGTTACTGGTCTGTTGTTACACATGACAATTAGATGAAGACTGTCCTTTCCAACAGCTGCACAATTTCCTTAATATTGCTTCCCAAATCACAGTCTCTGTCAAGAGGCAGTTTTCAAAAAGTGTCACTCTTGTGAAAAAGAGCAATCCGAGAGATTATACTAAGGGTTAGGCTTTCACTGAATGTTCTGTTTATTTCCCAGGAAAATGAAGGCCTTCAGGCCCATTCTGGACTTAGTGGCCTCAATCAGTATGTTCCAAAAGAGTCTCTTTGCTTGCCGTTTGTTCATTTGATCCTCCTTTGCTTATCCAGAGGATACTGTGCACTTTGGGTCTTCATGATGCCTGTCCGTTTCCTTTACTTCCTTGTAAGAGCAAGCTTTGTTCTGTTGGGCACTGCCATATGACCTCACCTCCGCCATCAGGTGCATGTCTATGGTGTCAGTCCGTCTTCATTACCAGTCACATACACCTATTCTCCATCTTCAGACATGGCTGTAGAGACTATGTGGGTTGCGTTGCTTTTCTTACTTTTTCACATTGTGTAGACGTAACATATATGGAGAGCGCTTCTTAAAAGCACAACATTAAGTAAAAGGAAAGGACCTGGGTTACTTGGAAAAGTGTAATGTGGTTAATCTTGCTGATTTTAATCCTCTGGGAAATGGTGTAACAACCAGGCCAGGTCTGCCATTATGGCAAGTGCATAACTTTTGTGTTCCAAAGGTACAAAAGTCTGCAAATTTTTTTTTTTGATTAATATGTATAAAAATAAGTTTGAATTCCATCTGTGTGCCTGTAGCACAGTTAACTAAAGCAGTGGTTATCTTGCAGTCACTTTTCAGAAATGCATCTTTAGATAATACTTGTGCAGGTGCTACAATGACTTCAGCATATTTGCAAGATGCTGCAAGCTGAATGTAATCTCTAGGTTTAGGTTTTCCTTTGTAACAATAAGGATCAAAGGTATGTTCCCCTGGTAATCGGCTAAGAGGATACAACTGACTTTATTACTGGTTGACATGTTTGTATTTGTGGAAGTTATTACCAGTGACCGATCTTGATGAGTAGTTCATACCTGTTAATATACCCCCTTCCTTCTTGTCTTATGGATTTGAACTGAAAAGATGTTGGCGGTATTAGTAGTAATTTTTCACATGGTTCTCTACTTTTGAGTAGTACGCCTGTTGCCTGGAGAAGGAGACTAGTTGGCACTGTATTGTTGATAAAGTGAAGACGCCCGTGGATTGTAAAGCTTTCCATGCTGAACAGATGGAAAGCCTGCAGTTTATGATAGTTGATGAGGATAGATGTGCATGCTCATCCAAATATCTTTCCTTAGCATTTAGAGTAGCAGTAGTGCAGTGTGAACCGGCACAAATCAAGTTTCTTGGCACTAATAGAAATCATGGATGTTTATCTTGTTACACTGTTGCAGTCATTACAGTAGGGTTATCCTGCTGGCAGGCTGCCCGCAGTCAGCCTGAATTCCAAAGTCTAGGTCCGGCATTGGTTGCTGTCGCCGCCTCCTTGACTTCAGTGCACCAGGGATATAAAAGATGAAGCCGACGCCATTTTCTTCAGTCTTTCTTGCCGCGTGGTGCCCGCAGCAAAAGCAGTTCACAAGTGCCGGTCGGCCGACTCCTGTGATTTTCAATTTGAATTTCAGATCCGAAGTCTTCATTAAAGCTAAGTACCCCGTTGGGGAAACTTTTTTTTTTTTCTTGCTCCAGACCGATGTCAGAAAAAGTTAATAATTGTATTTCTTGTGGGAAGCAAATACGTCAAGGATTTTCATTCTTACTGTATTCCTTGCCTAGGACCTGACCATGACGTTGCTAGTTGTCGGTTTTGTGCTAGATTTAACCAATGCGCTATTAAGCGTCTGTACGATTTTGCATTTCATTACTTTGGCAGAAGATTCAATTATACAATGCCATCGGATCAGCCGACTTCCGGAGTATATAAAAAAACGCAAAGAAAAGGACAGGCATCCGAGGTACAAAACCGACTAGGCCTCCGCTAGGCCAGTCGCCAGTTCTCAGTGAGGCGCTTTTGCAGCCCCTGACGCCTGCTACCTCAGAGCCACAGGCTCCTTCCACCTCCCACTTGGAGCTGACTAGGCCGCTGGAAGCTCAAGGTATTGGACTGTCTGAAACTATTCCCTCAGATGGGTCCAGAGCTGCTGAGCAGGCATCTGCTTCTTGAGGGTGTTTTCAGACCTACACAGTTATATGTGAAACCTACTTCAGCTTCAAAGACTAAAGCAGCTCTAAAGACAAAGAAACAAGTGCAGCATTCTCCTGGACAGGCCTCCATGCCTAAAAAACAGATGCTTAAAATGGCTGAAGACCTAATTACTTTGATCAGGGGTTCCCATCCCCCTCCTGATAAGAGGCCTAGGCAAGAGATAGAATATGAATCTTCAGATCAGGTTTCCATTTCATCTGATTCCTCTTCTGAACAGGAATATTCTCTTCCTCCCTATGAGGATTCTGATGCTGAAGAATCTATCCCTTCAGCCTCTCCTGAGGATTATTCTTTTGGGGAGACACAGCATACTATGAGGGAGCATTTTCACTGGGAGAGCCAGGATTACTCAGAATCCAAGAAAAGGCTCAGAGACTTCCTTTTATTACCCCAGCACAGGCCCCTTGCTATCCCTCCTGTTTTAGACATCGTAGATGTATTCTCAGGCTCCGGTCTGTCTCCAGACTCTCTACCTCCAGCTCCAGTTAAGCCAGATAGATACTGCAGGGTTCCTGATTCACATAAATTTCTTTATAAAAACCCTACTGCTGACCCAGAAACCATTTCTCAGGGTCCCAAAGGGGTCAAGGCTTGCACTGAAAAAAACCCTATCCCCCCGATAGGGATTCTAGGGCCCTGGACAAATGGGGGGGGGGGAGGGTAAAGATTTATACTTCTGCTACCTTGGCTGTAAGAGCTTTAAATTGTCCGTTTCATATGCTTAAATATCCGCAACATCTTATGTCATTGCTTAAACAGAAAATGTTGGCAAATTCAGAATGTGCAGAAAACAAGGAAATGCAGGATTTATTGCAAGCAGCTGAACAAGTGGGAAAGCATACTTTGCAGTGTGGTTTTGACTTTCTAGAGGCCTCCTGCAGGGCCACTGTTACAGGTTCTGTCATTAGGAGACATGCTTGGTTAAAAGAACAGAATCTGTCTGATCATGTTAAAGCAAAACTTTTAGATGCTCCATTACAGCAGGATACTTTGTTTGGTGTCAAAGCAGAAGAGGTGTTAAAGAAAATGGAGGAAAAAGCTAAATCTATGCAAACAGTCAAGGATTTCTTGCAGGTACAGCCTCCCAGATATAGCAGGAACTGGCCTACAAAGAATTGGTCCTTTCCAGTGTCAGAGGCCACAAAGAGGCAGATACAGATGCCCCAGAGGCAGATCACAACCCCAGGGCTCACACGGGCCTAAACAATTGGGTGCCTCTACCTCCAAAAGCGGAGGGGAAAAATCACAGCCATACAGGAAACTGTCTCAATGACTTTCCTTTGCCAGCACCAAGCACTTACCTTCTGGCAGCCCCTTTGGGGGGAAAACTAGCAATTTTTTCACAAAATTGGCACGTGATCACCCAGGACAAATGGGTCTTAAATATCGTATCACAAGGCTACAGGTTCCACTTTCACACCCTGCCAAGGCCAAACGGTATGCCAGACCTGCCACGCAATCAATGGGCAGAGGCACAAAAACAAGTTTCATCCCTCACGGACATGAGAGCCATTCAGCTAGTACCACAGCAAGAGCAGGGACTAGGATTCTACTCAAGGCTATTCTTGGTGCCCAGAAAGGACAAAGCCTGGAGACCAGTACTGGACCTGTCTATTATAAGCACATTCCTGGTTATTCCAAAATTCAAAATGGTGACTCTGCAGCAGCTTCTGCCCATGCTGGGCAACAAGGCTTGGCTGTTGACTTTAGACCTAAAAGAGGCATACCTGCATGTCCCAATCAGACAATCATGCAGAAGATACCTCAGATTTATAGCTAGCTCAATGCACTACCAGTTGTCTGCACTGCCCTTTGGCTTACCTACTGCGCCCAGGGTCTTCACAAAATGCCTGGCACCAGTGATTGCATTTTGCAGACAATGAGGAATATAAATATACCCTTACTTGGATGACTGCCTCATTCAAGCAGAGAACAAGGACATTCTACTACAGCATCTGGCGTTTGTAAAAAGATTTACTAACAGGTCTAGGGTACACAGTAAACCTAAAAGAAATCAAAACTTGTACCCTCTCGAGATAATATTCCTGGGTGCAAGCTTAAATACAACTGCCCAGATGGCTTATCTCACGCCAGACAAACACAGACAACTGACTACTTATTTCAAAATGTTGGCAACAAAGACCCAGTTATCTGCAAGAAATGTTCTGCAGGCTTTGGGCTTCATGGCATCCTGCTAATTCCATATGCAAGACTGCATAAGAAGAAACTTCAGTGGTATCTAAAAAGTGTTTGGACTCTATTGCCATAGCCTGGAAACAATAATTACCCCTCATTCCCTGCCTGCAACAGGAGTTTTGCTGGTGGGCAGAAGCCTGTCACTACAACACCAGACAGCCATTCACCTTACCCACAGCCAGACAGACATTGACAACAGATGCATCAAATTACGCCTGGGGGCCCATATGGCAGGAAGATGTATTCAGGGCACATGGTCCGCAAGTCTGATGTATCTACATGTCAATCAAAAAGAGATGCCAGCTGTTCAGAATGCCCTGACAGCCTTCCTGATCTACTTCATCCGGGACAACGACTGATAAGGACGAACAATACCACAGTCATGTGGTACATAAACCAGCAGGGAGGCGCACGTTCCTACCCCCTCTGCGGACTACCCATGAACTTGTGGGACACAGCATTGACTTACCAAGTACATCTGCAAGTGCAATTCCTGCCAGGAAGGACAAATACCCTGGCAGACTAAGCAGAAACCTAATGTATCCCCACGAGTGGAAATTGGATCCACAAGTCTAAAGCATGATAACAAGGAACTGGGGATGCCCGGACATGGACCTATTTGCCTCCCCTCACAACTACCAAATACAGAGATTCTGCACAAGGACTTACCACAAGCAAGCATGGAAAGTGGATGCTCTATCTTTCAGCTGGAAAAACCTAACCGTATATGCCTTTCCTCTTCTGCCTCTCCTACCCAAGGTACTCCTCAAGGTCAGATAAGGGAGACCAAAAATGATACCGATTGCCCCAGACTGGCTCCGCCAGCACTGGTACCCTATCCTAAAGAGCTTGTCTCAATTCCCAGCTTGGACATTAACTCAAATTCTTCACTTATTGACCCAACAAGACAGTCAGATACTGCATAGCCAACTCAGGACCTTTAACCTGGCAGTATGGCGGGTAATGTAGCTAGTCAAAATACACCTCTCTCTAAAGCAATGATGGCTGTTATTTTGGAAGCCAGGAGGCCTAGTACCAGAAAATCATATGCTGAAAAATGGAAGAGATTCTGTGCTTGGAACCAGGCACAAGGCTTTAACACGGTTGATGTTCATAGTGTTTCACTGTTGCAGTCATGACTGTAGGATTCTCCCCTGCCGGCAGGCAGTCCTCGGATGGCCAGAATCCCAAAGTCTAGATCCGGCGTCGGCTGTTTAACCATGCTCCCTGACGTCAGAGCGCCAGGAGTATAAAGCTGACAGCAGACGCCATCTTCTCCAGTCTTTCTTGCCGTGCGGTGATAGCAGTTGGCAAGTGCCGGTCGGTTGACTCCTGACTATTTTTTCTGAAACTTCAGTCCTAAGATTTTCTTCTCCACTCAAAGCTAAGTACCCCGTTTGGGGAACTTTTTTCTTGCTCCACTCAGATGTCAGAAAAAGTTAATTGTATTTCATGTGGGAAGCAAATACCTCTTAAGGATTTTCATTCTTACTGTATTCCTTGCTTAGGCCCTGACCACGACGTAGCTAGTTGTTGGTTTTGTGCTAGATTCAATCAATGTACAATTAAGCGAAGGTACGATTTTGCTTTTCATTACTTCTGTAGGTGCTTTAACTACAAAATGTCGTCTGATACAGTTCTGGCTACCGGAGTTCACAAACATCGCAAGGATAAAGACAGGCCTCTGAGGTCCAAATCTGATGATAGCGCACAAGTGGAGCCAGCTTCAGGTTCGGCCGTCATCAGTGAGGTGCTTTTGCAGCCCCTGTCATCGGCCATTTCAGAACCGATGGCCGAAATGGACTCTCATGAGGAGCCAACCAGGCCTTTAAATATTTCTATTGCAGGACCTTCGGACAATGCTCCTTCTGATTGGTCCGGAGCCGCTGTGTAGGTACCGGCTTCAGAAGGGGTTTTCAGGCCTACTCCGCTTCTAATAAAGGCAAAGACAAAGGCAAAGACTCCTTCTAAATCAAAGACTGCAACACAGGCCTCTTCTGAACCGGCTCCCGAGTCACAGAAACAGTTACTCAAGATGGCGGACGATTTACTTACTGTGATTAGGGGGCTCATATCCCCCTCCAGATAAAAGGCCAAGGCAGGATGTTTATTATGATTCCTCTGATCAGGCTTCTGTTTCTTCAGTTTCTTCTGACCAGGAATATTCTCTCCCTCCTTATGAGGATTCTGATGCTGAAGAATCCATTCCTTCAGCTTCTCCCCCTGAGGATCTCTCTTTTGGGGAAACTTTGCATGAAATGAGGGAACATTTCCACTGGGAAGGACAGGAGTATTCGGACTCTAAGAAAAGACTGAGAGATTTTCTTCTTCTTCTTCTTCCTCAACATAGACCCCTGGCTATTCCTCCTGTTTTGGATATTGTGGATGATGCCTTTTCTGAGGCTAATTTAACCCCTGACTCTCTTCCTCCTGCTCCTGTTAAGCCTGATAGATATTACAGGGTTCCTGATTCCCACCAGTTTTTATACAAGAACCCTTCTGCTGACCCTGAAACCATTTCTCAGGGTCCTAAGGGAGTTAAGGCAGCTTATTCCAAAAATCCCATTCCTTTTGAAAAGGATTCTCTATCATTAGAAAGATGGGGCAAAAAAGTGTGCACTTCTGCTACTTTGTCCATTAGGCTTTAAACTGTCAGTTTCATATGCTGAAATACCAGCAATTTCTCTCGTCTGTTTTAAAACAAAAGCTTGCTTCCATTTCTGCCTGTGCAGACGGTAAGGAATTACATGACTTATTGCATGCCACTGAACAAGTTGGGAAGCATGGTTTACACTGTGGATTTGATGCCTTGGAGGCTTCTTGTAGGGCTGCTGCCTCCGGCACAGTCAGTAGAAGGCATGCATGGCTAAAGGAACAAAATTTGTCTGAACATGTAAAGGCTAAATTATTGGATGCTCCTGTTCAGCATAATGTTTTGTTTGGATCAAAAGCTGAAGAGGTGATGAAAAAGATGGAGGATAAGGCGAAATCCATGCAAACCATTAAAGATTTCTTACAAGTACAGCCACCTAGATTCAGCAGGAATTGGCCTTCAAAAAATTGGTCCTTTCCCACTTCAGACAGGCCTCAGAGGGGTAGATATAGACGCTCCAGAGGAAGGCCTCAAACGCAAGCTTCTTGTAGAGCAAGACAGTGGACTGCTTCCACCCCTAGGGGAGGAGAGGACAGGTCACAAACTCAGAGGAAACAAACTCAGTGACTCCCTCTGTTGTGCTACAGGAACTTCTTGCCTGGAAGCCCCTCTCGGAGGAAAACTTTTTCATCAAAATTGGACTCAAATAACCCAAGACAAGTGGGTTTTGGACGTGGTTCTAAGAGGTTACAAATTCCATTTTCATACCTTGCCAAGGTCAAGCGGATGGCCAGACCTTCCAAAACATCAATGGACGGAGGCCTTAAGCCAGGTGGAAGCTCTTTTGGCTATGAATGCCATAGAACTGGTTCCACTTTCAGAGATGGGACAAAGTTTTTACTCAAGGCTCTTTCTAGTCCCCAGGAAGCAAAACTCATGGAGACCCATTCTGGATCTGTCTGTCTTGAACACCTTTCTAGAGATTCCAAAATTCAAGATGCTTACTCTACAGCAGCTACTTCCAATGCTGTCCAAAGATGCATGGATGGTAAATTTGGATTTAAAGGAGGCATATTTGCACATTCCCATCAGGCAGGATCGCAGAAAATACCTCTGGTTCAAGGCCGGATCGAGGCACTTTAGATTCTCTGTGCTGCCCTTTGGATTGTCTACTGCGCCCAGGGGTCTTCACCAAATGCCTGGCTCCAGTAGTAGCTTACTGCAGACTCAAGGGAATTCAAATTTACCCTTATCTGGACGATTGTCTAATTCAGGCAGACAGCAAAGATGTCTTGCTCCAACATCTAGAATTTGTACAGAACCTCCTCAAGTTCCTGGGATTCTCTGTAAACATAATCAAATTTGACACCATCACAACAGATAACTTTTGTGGGTGCTCTTCTAAACACCTCAACCCAGATGGCATTTCTGACATCCGAAAAACAATTACAGCTGGCTTCAACTTTCAAAACCTTGGCAACTCTAACTCGACTATCTGCAAGGAAATTCCTGCAGGCTTTGGGTTACATGGCCTCCTGCATCCTTCTCGTACCATATGCAAGACTGCACTTGAGGAAAATACAGTGGTACCTAAAACGTGTATGGTCTCAGCATTGCCACAGTTTAGACATACTGATCTCCGTCGTTCCTTGCCTTCAAAAGGAATTTCTTTGGTGGTCCAGGGCATGTGCTCTAAACAAAGGGAATCCCTTCCGTCAGCCTCCTGCCACTCAGATTCTAACCACGGACGCCTCAGATTATGCTTGGGGAGCCCATTTTCAGGGCAGTTGTCTGCAGGGCCTTTGGACAAAGGATCAGAAGCACCTGCATATCAATTTAAAGGAAATGTTAGCCGTTCAGAAAGCTCTATTGGCCTTCAGGAATCTTTTACAACCGGGACAACTACTAATACGGACAGACAACACCACAGTTATGTGGTACATAAACAAGCAAGGGGGATCTCATTCCTACCCCCTTTGCAGACTAGCCATGGATCTATGGAACACAGCTCTAGCTTGCAATCTGGATCTTCAAGCTCAGTTTCTACCAGGGAAACAAAACTTCTTGGCAGACAGTCTGAGCAGAAACCTTTCAGATCCACACGAGTGGATGCTGGACACCAAAATATTCAGGATAACAGCAGTCTGGGGATGTCCTCACAGACCTCTTTGCATCCCATCTCAATCATCAACTACAGAATTTTTGCACCAGGACTTTCCACAGAGAAGCTTGGAAAGTGGACGCCCTGTCATTCAGTTGGAGGAACCTCTCGGGATATGCCTTTCCGCCTCTTCCTCTTCTTCCACGGGTCTTATTGAAGATAAAACAGGACAAGCCCAAGATGATTATCTTGCTGGCTCCAAATTGGCCTCGGCAGTTTTGGTGTCCAACTCTAAAAAAAAAAAACTGTCTGGAGCCCCCTTAGGTTTTACCTCAGTCTCCGAACCTTCTGTCCCAACATCAGGGTCAGGTTCTGCACTCTCATGTCAGTACTCTCAGCCTGGCGGCCTGGTTAATCCAGGGCCTTTGATTTCTTCTTTCCTACCCAAGCAGG
Organism: Protopterus annectens; assembly: GCF_019279795.1. Classification (NCBI taxonomy): domain Eukaryota; kingdom Metazoa; phylum Chordata; order Ceratodontiformes; family Protopteridae; genus Protopterus; species Protopterus annectens. Next base: position 1,214,802,173 of record NC_056741.1, read on the forward strand.
TTATGGATGTCATTTTAGAAGCCAGACGTCCTAGCACTAGAAAATCTTATGCAGGAAAATGGAAAAGATTTTGTTCCTGGATGCGGGCTCAGGATTCTGATCCTCTCCTTCCTAACATTACCTTAATTTTACTTTACTTGACACATCTCTTACATAAGGGTCTCTCTCTCTCTTCCATTAAGATACATGCCTCTGCTATTTCTGCTCCTTATAATACAGACCCTCCCATCTTTTCCCATCAGCTCATGAGACAGTTTCTCAGAGGAGCTAAGAACCTAAGACGACCTAGATCTCCTCCCATTCCTGCTTGGGATCTCAACTGTTTTGGAAAAACTAACCTTGCCTCCTTTTGAGCCTGCTGCCTCTTCTGACATCAAGTTTTTATCTTGGAAGACAGCTATCTTGTTAGCCCTAACCTCTGCCAGGAGAGTTTCAGAGTTGCAAGCTCTTATGGCTGTGGAACCTTATATTATTTTTCATCAAGACAGGGTATCTTTGAGGACTAATCCTACCTTCATGCCTAAGGTGGTTTCCAAAGTGGCTTTAAATCAAACTTTCCACTTGCCAACCTTTTTCCCCACTCCTCAAAATAAAGGGGAAAGGATCTTACATTCCTCGGATGTACACAGACAACTACGTTTTTACCTGGATAGAACCAAGGACATCAGAAAATCAGAACAATTGTTTGATGTTCATCGTGCGTACAGCTGCAGTCATAACAGATGGGTTCTCCTGCTGTCAGGCGGGTCCTCGGTCGGCCGAATTCCAAAATCTAGGTCCGGTGTCGGTTGTCGTCGCTTCTTCCCTGACGTCAGTGCGACAGGGGTATAAAAGAACCACTCGACGCAATTTTCTTCAGTCTTTCTTGCCGCGCGGTGCCCGAAGCAGAAGCAGTTCGCAAGTGCCGGTCGACCAGCTCCTGAGATTATGAAAAATTTGGAAACCGAAGTAGTCTTAAAAGCTAAGTACCCCGTTGGGGAAACTTTTCTTGCCTCAGACTGATGTCGGACAAAGTTAATAATTGTATTTCTTGTGGGAAGCAAATACCGCATAAGGATTTCCATTCCCTCTGTATACCTTGTTTAGGCCCAGACCACGACGTCTCTGTCTGTCGCTTTTGTGCTACTTTCAACAAACGCACTATTAAGCGTCGGGCGGAGTTCGCCCAGCATTTTTTTGGGAAAGCATTTAACTATACTATGTCGTCGGATACTCCGACGCCGGTCTCGTATAAAAAAAACGCAAAGACAAGGACTGACACTCGAGGTCCGCGGCCTCTACCGACACCACGCCAAAGCAGACTACACGTGGTCCGGTTCTCAGCGAGGTGCCTACACAGCCCCTGATTACCGACAACACATCTTTGGCGGTGTCTTCTGTACCCGAGGTCGCAGGCTCCTCGGCCCACACCCCAACTACACTCTTGGCGTTGAAACACAGAATGTGGACAGGTCCACCTCCACTCAAGGTGTCTTCAGACCTTCCTCTTCTTTCTCCATCAAGGCTTTCACCAAGTCTAAAGCAACCATGCACCCTAAGAGACCAGCTACACAGGGCCCATCTCCAGGCCCCATGCCTAAGAAGCAGATGCTTAAAATGGCTGAGGATTTAATTACTCTAATCAGAGGTTCTCAGCCACCTCCAGACAAAAGGCCTAGAGTGGAGGAAGATTTCCCCTCCTCTGATCAGGGCTCCATTATTTCAGAACACTCTGATGATCAGGAACAGTCTTACTCCCCTTTTGAAGACTCTGTTGCAGAGGAGTCTATTCCTTCTGTTTCCCCCCCTTGAGGATTACTCATTTGGGGAAACTTTGCATACCTTAAGGGAACACTTCCACTGGGAAGGCCAGGATTATTCAGACTCCAAGAAAAGGCTCAGGGAATTTCTTTTGTTACCCCAGCACAGACCTCTGGCTACCTCCTGTCTTGGACATCCTAGATGTTTACTTGGAGGCCTGCCTTAACCCGGACTCACTTCCTCCAGCTCCAGTTAAGCCTGACAGGTACTACAGGGTTCCTGACTCTCACTAATTTCTATACAAAAGCCATGCTGCTGACCTAGAAACCATCTCACAGGGGCCCAAGGGAGTTAAGGCCTCCATTGCCAAAAATCCATTGCCCTCAGAGAGAGATTCCAGATCCTTAGAAAGGTGGGGGGAAAAAGGTATATACCTCTGCTACCTTATCCATGAGGGCCTTAAACTGTCAGTTTCATATGCTAAAATACCAACAGTTTCTGTTATCTCAATTGAAAAGTAAAATGTCACAACCTGAACAACCAGACTTGAAGGAGTTGCAGAATTTGATGCATAGTGCAGAACAAGTGGGTAAACATACCTTACAATGTGGTTTTGATGCTCTAGAGGCCTCATGTAGAGCTGCTGTTACAGGCTCAGTCATACGTAGGCATGCCTGGCTCAAGGAACAAGCCTTGCCTGATCATGTCAAAGCTAAATTACTAGACGCCCCTCTTCAAAAGGATGTACTATTTGGGGCAAATGCTGAGGAAGTATTACGGAAAATGGAGGAAAAGGCTAAATCAATGCAAACTGTGAAAGAATTTCTGCAGGTTCAACCCCCACGTTTTAGTAGAAATTGGCCTTCCAAAAACTGGTCCTTTCCTGCCACGGACAGATCCCAAAGAGACAGATACAGGCGCCCAAGGGGCAGAGGACAATCCCAAGGATCGTATAGAGGCAGACAGTGGCAAGCTCCTACACAAAGAAATGGTGAGGACAACTCGCAATCTTTCAGAAAGCAAACCCAATAACTTTCCCCTTTGCATGCCAACCAGGTCTCAAATGGCAGCCCCCTTAGGAGGAAAGCTGGCACTATTCTCAAAAAATTGGCATGTTACAAAGGACAAATGGATCCTGGACATTATAAACAGAGGCTACAAATTCCACTTTCATACCCTTCCAAAAATGAGAGGCATGCCAAACCTGCCACACAAAGGGCAGAGGCCCAAAAGCAAATTTCAGATCTTATACACATGAAAGCTATTGAAGAGGTACCTACACACGAACAAGGTCAAGGTTTTTATTCCAGGCTATTTCTGGTGCCAAGGAAGGGAAAAGATTGGAGACCTATTTTGGATCTTTCCATCCTAAACACATTCCTACTCATACCAAAATTCAAGATGCTCACTCTACAGCAACTTCTTCCCATGCTGGGCAAGGAGTCTTGGCTGGTAACATTGGACCTCAAGGAGGCATACCTGCATGTCCCAATCAGACAAAATTGCAGAAGATACCTCAGATTTCTTGCAGGTTCAACCCATTATCAATTCTCTGCATTGCCCTTTGGCTTATCTACTGCACCCAGAGTATTCACGAAATGCCTGGCATCAGTAATTGCCTACTGCAGACTTCAAGGGATACAAATATACCCTTATTTGGACGACTGCCTGATCCAAGCGGACAGCAAGCACATTCTTCTGGAACATCTGGCTTATGTAATAATGTTATTAAACTCTCTGGGATTCACAGTCAACAAAGAGAAATCAAGACGAATACCCTCTCGGAAGATAATTTTCCTGGGTGCCAATTTGGACACAAACACCCAGATGGCCTACCTCACGCCAGAGAAGCAGGGGCAACTAATTCAATATTTCAGAACACTGGCAAATTGCACCAGGCTGACTGCAAGGAAAATCCTGCAGGCTCTGGGATTCATGGCATCTTGCATCTTACTAATCCCATGTGCAAAGCTGCATATGAGAACTACAATGGTACCTAAAAAACATATGGTCTCAACGCAGCCACAGTTTGGAAACAATAATACCACTAATTCCATGTCTGCAAAAGGAATTTCTGTGGTGGGCTCAAGCATGTCAGTCAAACACAGGTCTTCCATTCAGCAAGCCTCAAGCAAATCAAGTCATCACAACAGACGCCTCTGACTACGCCTGGGGGGCACATGACAGACCGGTGCATTCAGGGCAAATGGTCCCAAAAAAGCACCTTCACATCAAGCAAAAAGAAATGCTAGCAGTAATAAATGCTATTATAGCTTTCAAGGACCTTCTACAACCAGGCCAACTATTGATAAGAACGGACAACACCACAGTTATGTGGTACATAAACAAGCAGGGAGGAACACATTCTTATCCCCTATGCAGACTGGCCATGTCACTCTGGAACATGGCCATGGACTTACAAATGGAACTACAAGCACAGTACTTGCCAGGCAAGGAAAACACGCTGGCAGACAACCTAAGCAGGAATATGACAGATCCACACGAATGGAAGTTGCATCCAAAAGTTTTTACAGAAATAATCCAAGAATGGGGAAGGCCAGACATAGATCTCTTTGCCTCCCACAAAAATCATCAATTGACTCTCCAGGCCTTTGGATGGAAGATCCTTGAGCAGAATTTTGTCAACGCTCTCTTTCAGTTGGACATAAATGACAGTTTATGCCTTCCTGCCTCTTCCTCTGCTGCCCAAAGTCCTATTGAAGACCAGAGCAGACAGACCAAAGATGATCCTCATTGCTCCGGACTGGCCAAGGCAACAATGGTACCCACTCCTGAGGAGCCTGACGCATTCCCCACCATGGACCCTGCCACTAATGCCTCTTCTGACTCAGCACAGCTGCATAACTCTTCAGTCAGTTAAAAACTCAATCTAGCCGCATAGAAGATTCCTTAGCATCACAGCAGGCCCTACTCTCCAAGGAGGTGCAGGATGTCCTTTTGGAGGCCAGAAGGCCATCAACTAGAAAAGCTTACTCCGCAAAATGGAAACGTTTTTGTGTCTGGAATGAGAAAAAGGGTCAGAACCCTGGAAAACTGAATTTACCTCAAATACTACAATATTTGGCTGAACTGCTAAGCAGTGGACTTTCGTTCTCCTCCATCAAAATCCATGCCTCAGCCATTTTTGCAGAATACAACACTGATCCACCTTTATTCTCTCACTCTCTGTTAAGACAGTTCCTCAGAGGGGCTAAGAATTTAAGACCTCCAAGGAAACAACCAATACCTGCTTGGGATCTTAATTTCATTCTGGAAAAACTGACCTTGCCTCCTTTTGAGCCAGCTTGCCTCATCAGATTTGCAATATTTGTCCTGGAAGACAGCTTTCCTTCTGGCTATCACTTCAGCTCGTAGAGTTTCAGAACTACAGGCTCTCATGGCTGTCCAGTTTTTTATCTTCCATCAGGACAGAGTTTCCTTACAAACCAACCTGTCCTTTATGCCTAAAGTGGTATCCAGGGTAGCTTTAAATCAGGCCATACATTTACCTACTTTTTATCCTAATCCTCAAAACAAAGGGGAGAAATTACTACATTCCTTGGACATCCACAGGCAACTGCATTATTTGGACAGAACAAAACCTTTCAGAAAGTCAGAACAGCTCTTTGTGGCCTATGTGGTAGGAGCTCAAGGAAAGCCAATTTCCAAACAGACTATCTCAAAATGGATAGCACACTGCATACGCTTTTGCTATTCCTTTCATGGCAAAACTGTACCAACAGGCATTAGAACTCATTCCACCAGGGCCACAGCCACCTCTGCAGCCTTCCTCAGAGGAGTTCCTACCAAGGATATTTTGGAAGCGGCCACTTGGAGTTCTGTGCATACCTTCTCCAAGCACTACAACCTACCATTATATGCCAAATCTAGAGTAGGCTTTGCCACTGCAGTCTTGCAGGGCATTTTGGCTCCTAGTTCCACCTAGTGCCTACCACCCCTTTCTTAGCTTTGGGAGTCTACCCATCTGTTATGACTGCAGCTGTATGCACGATGAACATAGTACAGTTTTGTACCTACCATAAATGTAGATGTTCGAGTGCTAATACAGCTGCAGTCCAAGTTTCCCTCCCTCCTTCCCCTCTAGGGGTATTTTTTCATGGTGCATTTGCTTGCAACTACTGTTTTTTGATTATATTGCATTGCATTATTACATAATTTTATGTATTGCCTTCCTTCTGGGGGCACCTGACATCTGGGGCAGGAAAAACTGAAGAAAATGGCGTTGGCTGGTTCTTTTATACCCCTGTCGCACTGACGTCAGGGAAGAAGTGACTACAACTGATGCTGGACCTAGACTTTGGAATTCGGCCGACCGAGGACCCACCTGACGGCAGGAGAATCCATCTGTTATGACTGCAGCTGTATTAGCACTCTAACGTCTACATTTGTGGTAGGTACAAAACTGTACTTTTCCTATGCTTCAAGTTCCCAAGGTAAAGCCATTTCAAAACAGACCATTTCTAAATGGATTGCTCATGGAATCAGATTTTGTTATTCACACCATGGAAAGCAAATCCCAGGGAGTATACGGATTCATTCCACCAGAGCTGCTGCCACTTCTGCGTCCTTTCTCAGGGGAGTTCCTACCAAAGACATTTTAGAAGCTGCAACTTGGAGTTCAGTGCATACTTTTTCTAAGCACTACAATCTACCTCTCTACTCTAAGTCTAGGGCAGGCTTTGCCTCTGCAGTCTTGCAGGGCCTTTTAGCTGCCCCTTCTTCTTTATGACCACCTCCCTTTCTTTCAACTTTGGGATTCTATCCTACAGTCATGACTGCAACAGTGAAACGCGATGAACATAGTGCAGTTGTGTACACCTACCATAAATGTAGATGTTAGAGTGTCTTCACTGTTGGAGTCTGGGTTTCCCTCCCTGCTGTCCCCTCTTTTATTTTTACTTTTGCGTAGTCCCTTTTTTTCACCATTCTTCTGAGGTGTATTTGCAAAGGTTATGGGACCTTTTTCATTTTAGGACTCCTGACATCTGGGGCAAGAAAAACTGGAGAAGATGGCGTCTGCTGTCAGCTTTATACTCCTGGCGCTCTGACGTCAGGGAGCATGGTTGAACAGCCGATGCCGGACCCAGACTTTGGGATTCTGGCCGACCGAGGACTGCCTGCCAGCAGGGGAGAACCCTACAGTCATGACTGCAACAGTGAAGACACTCTAACGTCTACATTTATGGTAGGTGTACACAACTGTACTTTCCAAATATCCCTCAGATTTTGCAATACCCAACGGAGATGCTTGATGAAGGTCTTTCCTTTACATCAATTAAAATTCATGCCTCTGCCATTTCACCTCATTACAATACATTACCACCTGTTGTTTTTTCTCATCCATTACTAAGGCAGTTCCTCAGAGGGGCCAAAAACATAAGACCACCAAGGAGAGCACCAATACCTGCGTGGGACCTCCACTATGTCTTGGAAAAACTCACACTGCCTCCGTTTGTGCCAGTCTTTACAGCTGATTTAAAATTCTTATTAAAATTCTTATCCTGGAAAACAGCTTTGCTCCTAGCAATAACCTCTGCTAGACTAGTCTCAGTTACAGGCACTCATGGCTGTGGAACCTTTTATCATTTTCCATCCTGACAGGGTTTCTCTGTGGACAAACCCTACATTTATGCCTACAGTAGTGTCCCTTTGTGGCCCTTAACCAAACAATCCATTTGCTTACCTTATATCTAAACCCTCAGAATAAGGGTGAAAGAATTCACAGGCAGCTACGCTTCTGCTTGGACAGAACCAAAGCTTTCCGAAAGACTGAACAACTTCTAGTGGCATATGCTGCAAGATCACAAGGGAAGCCTATCTCAAAGCAGACTATTTCAAAGTGGATAGGCCACTGCATTCGTTTCTGCTATTCACAGCATGGCAAATCAGTACTTAAGGGCATTAGGCCACATTCAACCAGAGCAGCAGCCACTTCAGCAGCCTTCCTCAGAGGAGTACCAACCAAAGACATCTTGGAGGCTGCAACTTGGAGTTCAGTGCATACTTTTACAAAGCACAATCCCTTACCCCTCTACTCTAAATCCAGGGCAGGTTTTGCCACTGCAGTTCTGCAGGGCCTGATAGCCTCTCCTAATCATATTTAACACCAGCTTCCCTACCTTAGCTTTGGGATTCAACCCATTTGTAATGACTGCAACAGTGAAACACAATGAACATAGTACAGTTGTGTACCTACCATAAATGTAGATGTTGGAGTGTATTCACTGTTGCAGTCCAGGTACCTTCCCACCATCCCCCTTTTTCCTTTGCTGGGACTTACCTGTACTTCTCTATTCTATACAACCTATGTGGTGTATTTGCTTGTAGATGGAGAAGTTGTAGTTTGTGCATGCATGCTTATTGACCTAATTTAGCCTACCATTTTAGGGGCACCTGACATCTGGGGCAAGAAAAACTGAAGAAAATGGCGTTGGCTGCATTTTTTATACCCCTGGCGCACTGACGTCAGGGAGGGGGCGGCAAGCAACCGACGCCAGACCTAGACTTTGGAATTCAGGCCGACTGCGTGTTGCTTTCCAGCAGGATAACCCAATTGTAATGACTGCAACAGTGAATACACTCTTAACATCTACATTTGTGGTAGGTACACAACTGTACTTTTTCTCCAATAATTTGTTGCTGACTTAGCTGTACAGCTGTTTTGTTTCCAATTCCTGTAGTATGGCTGTTCTTTAATTTAACACCACCTGCTTAAAATAACACCACTCTAGAATTTACTCTTGAATTATTGCTGAATGAGAGCTGTGGTAGGTAGCTAAATCTTTTAGTTTAGTTGAGCAAAAGTGCTTATTTGAGTGTAAGAAAATCTAACGGCAACTTTTTCTTTCTAGTTCAGAGTCTAAGACTGCCTTACAAGGCTGAAATGTTCAAGGGGGCATCCAGTGAAACAAGGGCCTTGAGCCAGGTAATCTTTTTTGGTTCTGTAACTGCCTCTGTCTATTCATATATTTTATTGAAGGTACTGTGAGCATCACATTTTGTTTTTCTTTGGATACACTGAATCAGAACAGGAAAGAATAATACCATTGGTGATTCACTGTCTTGATTTATATAACCGAAGTACTGATGTATGTTTTAGAACAGGTTGCGTTTAAGTGATTGTGTGAGTATTGAGAGCAGATGTGCTCTGCGTTTGTATTGAAAGAGGGAAGCAGTATAGCATGCTGCAGTTTCCATGCACATATACATTAAGGGTAGCATGGAACTGTATATACGTTTACATGACTGGAGCGGTGTACGTGCATACTTCCAACTGTATGGGTTACATTATAGCTCACACAGTGGTTAAATGGGTCTGTTTGGATCAGTAAAGCTGTTCTGCTATTTTGTTGTGAAATTTGGGGAACTTAACATTGCATTGTGTATTGCATTCTACTCTTGTACTTAATTACTTTCATGGTAGCTGCGAATGGTCCATGCTTTATGCTTTTCATTCTTTGTAAGGTATTGGAAACAGCAGTCCTCAAGTCATCTCCTGTGATCGGTTTATATGTATTCTCTTATTTAATATATTTAATGATTTTATTTGATATACCCCTCCTCAGTCTTTTACAAAGTTTTACTGTTTGACTAATTTATCACATGTAAATCTGACTGAATTTTGTGTAGAGATGCATAACTGGATACTTTTTATTGTATTTCTTAAATGTAAACTAATTGTATGCTGATTTAAGTATGAAAGGAAATCTTTAAAGACATACTTGATTTAATATTTTTGTGGGTTGTAAATTAATGGTTCAGTTTTGTTTTCAGTAAATTGTGCATTTGCAAGAAATTGTAAATGCAAGTTGCTTTTACTGCCAGCTTTTTTAGCAGCTTCAGTAAAAGGTGTTAAGTAGACTGAGCTGGTGGAAAAATTTTGCATGAAGGTGTTCAGTGTACATTTTGTTATATGCATGGTGGTTTCTATTAGTGTTCCTGCCCCTAATACCCTGCACTTTTCCCAGCAATAAGGTTCTTGGTGTGTGTAGATAATTGTGGGGCCTAGGTCATGCCAGCCTACCTTACAAGTATTACTGCTGAATGGAATTTCCTTAGTGTTGCTTGTTCTGTACACTGTGTCACTCTGTATTTGATTATTTTTTTGTTTTATTTATTTCTTGATTGTAGGTAAGGCACATTTATTGAGGATTAGATTTGAGCATAAAGTGATGTACTGCTAGTTTTGTGTACTTTTTTAGTTCTAAAGTGAGCTCGTTTGCCACTTCAAAATGAAGCTCTTAACTTCTAAGCAATGTGCCTACATAGCAGCTAGATTTGAAACGTGTAGATGTCATTTCACCGCCTTTCTCCTTGGCAGGGTATTTTTATGTTAATTCACTGCTGCTGCAAGTAGCATTTGGCTATATGGATTGAATCCTGCTTTGGGTATAACAGACAGCTAGCTTTACAAAGTTCTGGCCCACTCCCACACCTACACCCTTGACTGCTGATTGGCTGGACCTCTTTGGAGGGAAATTAGCAGAGTGTAGAAAACTTCAGTACTTTTTTGCCACCTCAAAGTCCTGAAGCTTCACAGGAGCAGCAGTTGGCCTCAGTCTTGATTTCTGGCTACAAGTACCAACTGTAACCCCCTTCCACACAGGAATTTTATTTTTAAGAAAATATTTCTGTATTTTATTTTATGTCCGAGTGGCATTTTTCTCTCTAAGAAACCCCATATCTTTTTACAATGTCAGAAGGTTCCTGTCAGGAGCCGCTATTTTTGGCTTAGGACTTGCTTGTTGTTTTCACTTTTGACGAAAATTATTTGTGAATATTTTAATGGTTGTGTAAACTACATGATGGCTTAGCTGATATAACATTTGTTAGTGCTGTTTTTGGTAGTGTTTTTCTGACAGGCTTTTGTGATGTCCTTCACGGATGCATCTGCAGTCATAAAATATGGGTTGTCCTGCCTCAGGCAACCCTTCGGTTGGCCGGATTCCAAAGTCTGGGTCTGGCCTCTGCTGATGTCGCTCCTTCCCCGACGTCAGAGCATCTGGGGTATAAAAGCATCAGCCAACGCCATTTTCCTCAGTCTTTCTTGCCGCGCGGTGCCCGAAGCAGAAGCTGTTCGCAAGTGCCGGTCGGTCAGATCCAGTGATTTCAGCTACCGAAGACTTCGAAAAAGCTAAGTACCCCGTTGGGGACTCTTTCTTGCCTCAGCCGGTGTCAGATAAAGTAAATAATTGTTTAACTTGTGGGAAACAAATACCTCATAAGGATTTCCATTCCTACTGCCTTCCTTGCTTAGGCCCAGACCACGACGTATTGTCCTGTTCAGCCTGTGCTTCCTTCAACCGACGAACTCTTAGACATCGGTCGGAGTTTGCAGAGGAATTTTTTGGGGCTACTTTTGCATATAAAATGCCGTCGGAGACTCCGACATCACATTTGGTGAAAAAACGGAAGGACAAGGACCGACACTCGCGGCCCGCGGTTTCGGCTGAAACCACGGTAAGGCCTACCGCGAGTGTCTGTTTTGGCTGAAACAGAGTCTTCGGAGATTCCTTCATCCGAATCCGCTCAACCGACCACCGTGGCCCGAGAGGCCCTGGCTGAGTCTGCTACCGAGCTACCTACCGAAACCAGTGTCCAGGATATGTCAGACACCATACCTTTGGACATATCTACTCCTATACGTGGGGCAGCTAGGCCCCCTGCTTCCATGTCCATTAAGGCCTTTTCTAGGGCTAAAGCTGCTAAACTTTCTAAAGCTTTGCCTCCCAAGACTACCTCCCAGAGGCCTTCCACTAGTTCTCAGATCCTCAGCCTTGCAGAGGACCTTATTTCTTTAATTAGAGGTTCACAACCTCACCCGGGCAGGGCCTCTCACCCCCCACCAGACAAAAGGCCCAGGACTGAGCCTTCTGACCCTCACTCTTCAGATGAGTCCACGGATGGTTGTGAGTTGTCAGACCACCAGGAGGAGGCTTATTCGCCCTATGAGGATTCTGATGCTGAAGAATCTATCCCTTCGGCCTCCCCTCCTGAAGTGTTTTCCTTTGGTGAGACACTACACTCCATGAGAGAGCATTTTCAATGGCAAGGTCAGGAATTCTCTGATTCTAGAAAAAGATTAAGGACCTTTTTACATTTGCCTCAGCATAGGCCCTTAGCTATACCTCCTGTTTTGAATGTAATTTATGTGTACAACGATGTCAGTACAGCCTCTGATACTCTTCCCCCCGGCCCCTGATAAATACTACAGGGTCCCGGATTCTCATTTCCATCTGTATAAAGCCCATTCTGCAGACCCAGAAACTATTACTCTGGGCCCTAAAGGGGTTGCGGCTGCCACTGCCAAAAATCCTCTACCTTCTGAAAGAGAGTCTAGAGCCTTAGAGAGATGGGGAAAGAAGGTATATACTTCTGCAACTCTTTCCTACTTCTGCAACTCTTTCCGTCAGGGCACTAAATTGTCAATTTCATATGATACAGTACCAAGAGTATTTGTTAGATGAACTGAACAAGAAGCTTTCTTCTCCTGAGCCCCTTGACCGTAAATCCCTTCAGGATTTGGTACACAACTCAGAGCAGGTTAGTAATCATTTCTTAAAGTGTGGTTATGATGCATTGGAGGCTTCATTTAGGTCAGCTATGACTGGGGCAGTTATTCGTAGGCATGCCTGGCTGAAGGAACAATCTCTGCCAGACCATGTTAAAGCTAACTCCTGGATGCTCCAATGGAGAAACAAAATTTATTTGGCTCCTCTGCTCAGGAGGTCTTATAGTATGAAGAAAAGGCAAAATCTGTGCAAACAGTTAAGGATTTCCTACAAGTACAACCACAGAGATTCAGCAGAAACTGGCCTACTAAGAATTGGTCCTTTCCAGACTCTGACAGAGCCCAGAGAGGCAGGAACAGACGCCCCAGAGGCAGAGGCCAATCTAGGGACTCTTACAGAGGCAGTCAGTGGCAGCCTGCCAACCAGAGAGGTAGTGCAACAGCAGCAACAACTACTACTACACCAGGACAGGCTCAATGACTTTACTCTGATTCCGCCCACCAGGGCTCAACTGGAAGCACCCTTGGGCAGAAAGCTTGCTTTATTCTCAAAAAATTGGCATTGTATTACAAGGGACACATGGGTACTGCAAATAGACAAAGGATGCAGGTTCCACTTCCACACTTTGCCAAAAAGAAATGGAATGCCAAACCTACCACCAAATCAGAGGGCAGAGGCTTTAAAGCAGATCAACAACTTGCTTCAAATGAAAGCTATAGAAAAGGTACCACTTTCAGAACAAGGCCAAGGATTTTACTCCAGACTATTCCTTGTACCAAGAAAAGAAAATCAATGGAGGCCTATTCTCGACCTGTCCGCACTGAATACTTACTTCATTGTACCAAAATTCAAGATGCTGACCCTACAGCAACTTCTTCCCATGCTGGGCAAGGAGTCTTGGCTGGTGACTCTAGATCTCAAGGAGGCATACCTGCACGTCCCTATTCGACCAAACTGCAGAAGACACCTCAGATTTCTTGCAGGATCAGAGCATTATCAA
>NC_056741.1:1214820444-1214845444 GCF_019279795.1 Protopterus annectens
TTGTCATCGGCTAACAAGATTTTTCAATTTCTGTGTGACGTTTTTCACTTCGTTATTCCTAGTAAAGGGAATAACCACCCTATATTATTTAATCTGTCTGGAATAGATTTTGTAAAGGGAACAGCGTCTAACCTATGGTCCCCAAAGAAGGGTCTCCCCTTCCCTTTACAATCCGCCTTATTCCTAAGCTGGGATAGAGAACACTCAAGTTTATAATCTCCATGCAAATAATTCTGCTCCAGGTTCCTTAGAGCTATGTCACATCCATAATTAGTGCTAGTTAGGCAAGATGTTCTCAGGCCTTATCCTTTTACTATATCCTCATAAATGTGGGGAGAATGCATGCTTCCTCTATGTAAAAGGTTATTCTTTTTACATTCATTCTTGTTTATACTAGTGGAAATCCCATTAATATCTCATGATTTTCACATTTGGGAAATCTGTTTTCCATTGACCAAGTACCTGTGAAATCTAAAAATCTGTAGTAGTACTCAAATAGGAAACAAGTTCACCTTCAGTGCCACTCCACAATAAAAATATATTGACAAATATTCTATAAAATGGGACTAAATTTACATATTTCCTCGTGAGCCATACTGTAGGTGGTTTCCTTCTTCCCCTGCCAGTTAAAATCCTCCAACTCCTTTTATTAGTTGATGTTAATGACTTCTCCTCTAGATGATAAAAAAAATATGCCTGACCTGTATATAAAATTAAAGGGACTAAATCATCACTGCTAGTATTGTGCTGTCCATATTTCTAAAAGGTTCCATTTTTTTCTTGTATTTGTTTAGCCTCTTCCCACATATCCTCAACTGCCATGACAAAATCCTTTTTAATCTGTACTCATAAGTGCTTCATTTTATCTTGTCCCCATAAATATATTCGTATTGCTGAACTAATTTGTGTGAGGGTATATAGTTTACACCTTTTCCCTTTGTTTTATCTTCATTAATTTTGTATGCTGAAAAGACTTGAAATTGTGTCAGCATGTTCCGCAGTACTACTGTCTAGTCTGTCATTAGTTCTTTCAATGTAATAGAGAGAACATTTGTGAAGGCCAACCCACTCAGATTGTTAACCTTGAATTGACTTCTGTTCCAGCTTTCCCCATTTTCACTTTACTGAAAAAAAAAAAAAATTCTAAGCTTACCCCCCCCCCCCCCCCCCTTCCTGTAACAAGTCTAGTCCAGATACAGATTTTCAGTTTCCAGGACTATTTTTGTAAGCTCCTGAGCCCCCCCCCCCCCCCCGCTTAGCCAGGGTTAAAGTATTCCTGGCGCCCTAAAGTCTGCTCTTCACATTTTCCCTTACAACTAGCCAGCTTTTTAGTTTTAGCACTCAAATCTAGTTCTTTCAGTTCAGCACTTGTTCAGAACTCGTAAGCACTAAATAAGCTCCAAATTACCCCAGCACTCAACTTTCCTCACTTGTCTAGAGAACAGTTTTTAGTACTTTATAGCACCAGGCATGTCTAAAGGTCAGCTCCCGGTGTTTTCACCTGTCTAACTGATGAATCTGAGAATCTTGGGACAATGCAGCAATTGGCTCATGTACATAGACAACCCTCTCCTACCACCCAACACTACAACCTGTGAGAGGTGCACTTGTATTGCCAAACTGGAAGTAAAGCTCTCTTTACCGAAGACTGGACTAGACCATGAAGAGAAGGTAAACACTTGCACCACACCACACTCCTCACATAGTCCCTCAAAACCTACACCACCAAAACACACACACACAAGCACAAAACACAAGCCTAGATTTGTGGAAGCTCTCAATAAAAATCTGCTCAAACAACTGAGACCTCCAAAGCAGAAATGTTAGCAGTATCCACCCCCCAACACAACCCAAATGACACACAGCCCACAAACTCAGTGCGCCACTAAACTACAGCCCATCAGACATAATGTAACCACTCTAGTCATAGGTGACTCTCTAGTCGGGTACGCTGATGTTCCACTCACCAGGCTGAACAAGGAGAAAGGTACTGTCGTTTGCCTGTCGGATGCCAGGATCTGCCACATAACTCACGCACTCAGGTCACTCCACAACAAATACAAATGCAACTCTTGTCATTGTCCATGTTGGTGTGAATGACCTGAGATGTACCTCTCTGCACTACATGAAGAGACATCGAGGAGCTCTCCGATCTTGTAGCCCAGGCAGGTATGACCCAAGCCCTGAGTAGCATCCTGCCATCACCCAGAATGATACCACAGTACAAGGGCAAAATGATTGACTTCAACAATTGGCTAAGCTTCTGGTGTCATTTTAAGGGAATCCAGTATCTGTCTGCCTGGGATGACAGCCTCGACAGACCACTATGCTTTGCCAGAGATGGCCTGCACCTGTTGCCCTTGGGATTCCAGATACTGGCAAAGGCTCTTGCTACCCCTATAGTGCCTTTTTTAGGCAAGGTTCAAATGACAAATTCACCACTGTAACAGGTACAAGCAAGCAAAATCTGAGGGTAATGCTTCTCAGTGCTAGAAGTCTAAATCTCAAAATGCACTCACTTGAGGCACTCCTTAAAATGGAGAATGTCGACATCTGTGCAGTGACAGATACCTGGTTCAAAGCTCCAGAGAGCACCACTGCATTACCAGGCTATAATTCATACCACACCTTTTGGCCACCTAACCCAGACCGAAACACTAAAGGCGGAGGTATGTCCATATTCATTAAGGATGTCCACACCTCCAAGCTGGTTGCTCAGCGTAATGCATCTGAGGTTATCCAAGTGCAACTGACTCTGGGCAAGACTGCAATCCAAATTGTAGCTTGCTGCAGACCCCCCACCATGCCCCAGGATTCCCACTTTTTTTTTTTTCTTGATACACTGGAAAATATTAGGCTACAACCCAATATCCTAATAATGGGTGATTTCAACTGCCCCATCATTAACTGGGAAACAACTTGTGTACCAATTCTTTTGCTCGTTTTCTGGAATTCATAAATTACAACACCTTGGATCAACTTATCCACACCTCCACCAGGGGCAGCAATATCCTAGACCTGGTCATTACCAACATGGGCAACCAGTGTTAAACACCAGAGGTCAATTCCTCGTTGGTCAGATCCAACCACAAGCTAATCACCCTAGACATCCACATCCCGCCCCCACCCCCCATTTGGGAAACAACCGTAGAAAATTTCTCCAAAGCCCTCTTCACGCTTCTTTAGACAGAAGTGGCAAACTTCACGACACCCATGCAGATGGACTGTAGAGGTACAACTGTTGAATCTTACACAAATGCACTTTATAAGCACTTATACGAGTGCATGGATCATGCTATCCCTAACAGAACCAAGATGCTGTCCTCCAAAAAAAAAAAAAAAAAAAGGAAGCCAATCTGGTGGTGGTCTGCCATAAACTCTACAACAGAAGAAAGAAATTGTTGCAAAAAAGAGTAAAATCCCATGATTGGAGGAACTCCCTGGGCAGCCTCCATAGGAAGCCGAGATCCTCATAAAATCCTCCAAGGCTAGTTATGAAAACAATATTGCCACTGATTCTTCTAGAAGACCACAAAGCATTCTATAGCTATGTCAAGAATCTCAAAAGGCAATACTCAGATCTGCTCTGAGTTACAGCACAATGGCACTAAATATACAGAACCAACTGATATTGCCAACATCCTGGCAGATAGGTTCAGTGTTAACTTTACCCCCTTCTCACCCCCTAAAGGGCCCATCTCTATACCGGAAGAATGCAAAGTTCCTGTAATCATGGCTGCACAGGTAAAAACCTCACTCTCCAAAGCCAAGAACACAGCACCCATGGGACTTGACAACATCCCAGGCTGCATTCTACAAGAACTACAGAATGAAATGGCACCCCACCTAAGTACCATGTTCAATCATAGCCTCACCTCAGGCTTTGTGCACATTGAATGGTGCACTGCAGTTATCCCACTCCACAAAGGGGGAGCCATGACAGACCCCAGGAACTACTGCCCCATTAGCCTGATGAGCCTAGTCTGCTAGTCCATGGGACGTATCATCATGGAACTCCTAAACAAAGACCTTGGTAATCTCCAAACTCTGGACCCCATACAGTTCGGGATTGTAAAAGGCAGATCATGTCTCTTAAACCTGATAGACTGCTTTGAAGTGGTCAACAAAGCCATAGATGAGGGGTAAGGTGGATGTTCTACGTGTTTCACTGTTGCAGTCATCACATTAGGGTTATCTGCTTGCAGTAACCCTCAGTCGGCCTCATTAAGAAAATCTTGGGTCCTGCGTCGGTTGCTGTCTTTTCTTACGTGACGTCAGGTCATCAGGGCTATAAAACATGCAGCCGACACCATTACATCAGTCTTTCTTGCCATGTGGTGCACAAAGCAGAAGCAGTTCGCAAGTGCCGGTCAGCCGACTCCTGAAATTTTCTTTTGAGTTTCAGAACCAGTCTTCGACTAAAATCTAATAAATACTCCATTGGGGAAACCTTTGTCTTGCTCTAAACCGATGTCAGTAAAAGTAAATTGCATTTCTTGTGAAAAGCAAATACCTCAAAGATTTTCATTCGTACTGTATTCCTTGCCTAGGCCTTGATCATGACGTACCTTGCTGCCGGTTTTGTGCCTTATTTAAACCACAAACTATCCGTTATTTGTATATTTTTGCTTCTAAGTATTTTGGTGCTCGGTTCAATTATCCTGGTATGTCTTCGGTGAACCATCCAACCACCGACATTCCGAAGAAACGCAAAGATAAAGAACGAGACAGGCTGCCTAGGTACAAAACTGCCAATAAGGTTTCTCCTAAGCCAGTTGCCAGTTCATCGGTACTCAGTAAGGTGCTTTTGCAGCCCCTGATACCCGCTACTTCAGATTCCCATTCAGAGTCTGGTATGCCGCAAGATGCTTCAACTGTGGAACCTGCGGATGTCTCTACCTTGGATGGGTCTGGAGCCACTGTGCAGGCACTGGCTTCTGAGGGTGTATTCAGGCCTACTGACGCCATCTTCAAGGCCTAAAACTCGAACCATGCCTAGAAAATGCTCAGACCACATGGTCAGGCCTCTATGCCTTAAAAAAAAAAAAAAAAAAAAAAAAAAAAAAAGGAAAAGAAAAAAAAAGAATGGCTGAAGACCTTATTACTTTAATCGGGGGAAGCCAACCTTCCCCCTCTGAGACCTAGGACTGAGTTTGCTTATGATACTTCTGACCAGGATTCTGAAATTTCTGTTTCCCCTGACAAAGATTTACTCTTATCTACTTATGAGGATTCTGATGCTGAGGACTCTATTCCCTCTGCCCCCCAGAGGATTTCTCTTTTGGTGAAACCTTGCATACTCTCAGGGAGCATTTCCTTTGGGAAAGTCAGGATTTCTCTGATTCTAAAAAGAGGCTTTGGTATTTCTTACTCCTGCCCCAGCACAGGCCTTTAGCCATACCTCCTGTATTAGACTTTGTTGATGATGCTTTTTCGGAATCTAGCTTGGCCCCTGACTCTCTACCTCCTGCTCCCAGAAAACCTGATGGATATTACAGGGTTCCTGACTTCCATGTTCCTTTTCAAAAATCCTATTGTGGATCCTGAGACCATTTCACAGAGACCCAAGGGCATTAAAGCTACTACTGCCATAAATCCTACCCCCCCTGATAGAGACTCCAGGGTGCTGGATAGATGGGGTAAGAAGGTATACACTTCTGCAACTTTGGCCATTTAGGGCCTTAAACTGCCAGTTTCATATGTTAAAGTATCAGCAGCATATCATTGGATTGCTTAAACAGAAAATGATGTTGATTCCTGATTGTGCTGAAAATAAGAATTTACAGGATTTAATGCTTTCTGCTGAACAAGTTAGAAAGCATACTTTGCAATGTGGTTTTGATTCACTAGAGGCATCTTGCAGGGCTTCTGTTACTGGGTCTGTACTTAGAAGGCATGCTTGGCTTAAGGACCAATCCTTGCCAGATCATGTTAAAGCGAAATTACTGGATGCTTCCTTAAATCAGGGCCGCCTGTTTGGCAATAAGGCAGAAGAAGTTCTTAAAAAGATGGAGGAAAAAGCTAAATCTATCTTGTTCTTTTGGCTGCTCCCGTTAGGGGTCGCCACAGCAGATAAACTATTTCCATTTCTTCCTGTCCTCTGCATCTTGCTCTGTCACACCAACCACCTGCTTGTCCTTTCCCACCACATCCATAAACCTTCTTAGGCCTTCCTCTTTTCCTGTTACCTGGCAGCTTCATCCTTAGCATCTTTTTCCCAATATACTCTGCATCCCTCCTCAGCACATGTCCAAACCAACGTAATCCTGCCTCTCTGGCTTTGTCTCCAAACCTTCCAACCTGGGCTGACCCTCTAATATACTTATTCCTAATCCTGTCCATCGTGGTCACACCCAGTGCAAATCTTAACATCTTCAACTGTGGCATTGACAAAAAGGCAGGAGTCAGAGCTTGAGATGGCACCGTCTCCAACCCATATAACATAGCTGATCTCACTACCCTCTTGTAGACCTTCCCTTTCACTCTTACTGGTACTAGTCTGTCACAAATCACTCCTGACACTTTTCTGCACCCACTCCATCCTGCCTGTACTCTCTCTTCTTCACCTCTCTTCCACACTCACCATTACTCTAAACTGTTGATCCCAAGTACATAAACTCATCCACCTTTACCACATCTATTCTCCCTGCATCCTCACCATTCCTGTATCCTCCCTCTCATTCACACACGCACATTCTGTCTTAGTCCTGCTGACCTTCATTCCTCTTCTGTCTAAAGCATATCTCCACCTCTCCAGGGTCTCCTCCACCTGTTCCCTACTCTCACTACAGATCAGTGTCATCTGCAAACGTCAGTCCACGGGGACTCCTGCCTGATCTCATCTGTCAACCTGTCCATCACCATTGCAAATAAGAAAGGGCTCAGAGCTGATCCTTGATGTAATCCCACCTCCACCTTAAACGCATCCGTCACTCCCACTGAATACCTCACCGCTGTCACACTACCCTTGTACATATCCTGTACCACTCTTACATACTTCTCTGACACTCCAGACTTCATAAAATACCACAACTCCTCTCTTGGCACCCTGTCATATGGTTTCTCTAAATCCACAGACACAATGCAACTCCTTCTGACCTTCTCTGTACTTCTCCAACACTCTCGGAGCAAACATTGCATCTGTAGTGCTCTTTCCTGGCATGAAACCGTACTGCTGATTACTAATCATCACCTCCCATCTTAAGCTAGCTTCCACTACTCTATCCCATAACTTCATGCTGTGACTCATCAGTTTAATCCCTCTGTATTTACTACAGCTCTGCACATCACCCTTATTAAAAATCGGTACCAAAACACTTTTTCTCCATTCCTCAGGCATACTCTCACTTTCCAAGATTTCATTAAACAATCTAGTTAAAAAAAAAACTCCACTGCCATTTCACCTAAACACCTCCATGCTTCCACAGGGATGTCATCTGGTCCAACAGCCTTTCCAATGTTCTTTGTGTTTCACTGCTGCAGTCAGTACACTTGGGTTATCCTGCTGGCAGGCTACCCTCAGTCGGCCTGAATTCCAAAGTCTAGGTCCGGCGTCTGTTGCTGTTGCCTCTTCTCTGATGTCAGTGCGCCAGGGGTCTAAAAGATGGAGCCTACGACATTTTCTTCAGTCTTTCTTGCGCGGTACCCAAAGCAGAAGCAGTTAGCAAGTGCTGGTCGGCTGACTCCTGAGATTTTCTTGTTCGAATTTCAGATCCGAAGTCTTCATTAAAAGCCAAGTACCCCGTTGGGGAATACTTTTTTCTTGCTCCAGACCGATCTCAGAAAAAGTTAATTGTATTTCTTGTGGGAAGCAAATACCTCGTAAGGACTTTTATTTTTACTGTATTCCTTGCCTAGGCCCTGACCACGACATTGCTAGTTGTAAGTTTTGTGCTAGATTTAACCAATGCACTATTAAGCATCTGTACGATTTTGCTTTTCACTATTTTGGCAGACTAATTACACGGTGCTGTTGGATAGCACTCCAACTACCGGAATTCACAAGAAACGCAAAGAAAAGGACAGGCATCAGAGGTCCAAAACAGACTAGGCTTCCTCTAAGCCAGTCGCTGGTTTGCCGGTGAGGCGGTTTTGCAGCCCCTGATGCCTGCTACTTTGGACCCGCAGGCTGCTACAGACTTCCACGTGGACTCGCTTAGGCCGCTGGAAGCTCAAGGTATTGGACATTCGGAGACTATTCCCTCAGATGGGTCCGGAGCCACTGAGCAGGCTTCGGTTTCGGAGGGTGTTTTCTAAAGCGACTCCAGCTATAAAGGCATAGACTAGAGCACCTTTAAAGACAAAGAAACAAGTACAACAGCCTCATGGTCAGGTCTCCATGCCCAAAAAACAGATGCTCAAAATGGCCGAAGACTTAATTACTTTGATCAGGGGTTCCCATCCCCCTCCAGGTAAGAGGCCTAGGCAAGAGACAGAGTATGAATCTTCAGATCAGGTTTCCATTTCATCTGATTCCTCTTCTGATCAGGAATACTCTCTTCCTCCCTATGAGGTTTCTGATGCTGAAGAATTTATCCCTTCAGCCTCTTCTCCTGAGGATTACTTTTTTGGGGAAACCTTGCACACCATGAGGGAACACTTCCACTGGGAGAGAAGATTATTCAGAATCTAAGAAAAGGCTCCGAGACTTCCTTTTACTCCCACAACACAGGCCCCTAGCTATTCCACCTGTTAGACATTGTAGATGTATTTTCAGATTCCAGTCTGACCCCTGACTCCTTACCTCCAGCTCCTGTTAAGCTGGACAGGTACTACAGGGTTCCTGACTCTCATAAATTCCTTTTCAGAAACCCTGCTGCTGACCCAGAGAGTATCTCTCAGGGTCCCAAAGGGGTCAAGGCATCCACTGCAAAAAAACCCTACCCCCTCTGACAGGGATTCTCGGACACTGGACAGATGGGGAAGAAGATTTACACTTCTGCTACCTTGGCTATAAGGGCTTTAAATTGTCAGTTTCATATGCTCAAATATCAGCAATATATTATGTCACTGCTTAAACAGAAAATATTGATAAATTCTGAATTTGCAGAAAACAAAGAAATGCAGGATTTATTGCATGCAGCTGAGCAAGTTGGAAAGCATACTTTGTAATGTGGTTTTGCTTCTTTGGAGGCCTCCTGCAGGGCCGCTGTTACGGGTTCTGTCATCAGGAGGCATGCTTGGTTAAAGGAACAAAATCTGCCTGACCATGTCAAAGCAAAATTATTAGATGCTCCATTACAGTATGAAATCTTGTTTGGCGTTAAAGCAGAGGAGGTGTTAAAGAAAATGGAGGACAAAGCTAAATCTATGCAAACGTTTAAAGATTTTTTACAGGTACAATCTCCAAGATTTAGCAGGCACTGGCCTACAAAGAATTGATCCTTTCCAGTGTCGGACAGACCACAAAGGGGCAGATACTGATGCCCAAGAGGCAGATCCCAGCCCCAATGTTCGTACAGGTCTAAACAATGGGGTGCTTTTATCTCCAAAAGTGGAGACGACAAGTCACAGCCGTACAGGAAACAGTCCCAATGACTTCCCCCTGCCTGCACCAAGCACTTATCTTTTGGCAGCACGTTTAGGGGGAAAACTAGCACTTTTTTTTCTCAATATTGGCACATAATAACCCAGGACAAATCGGTCCTAGACATAGTGTCACAAGGCTACAAGTTTCACTTCCATACACTGCCAAGGACAAACTGTTGGCCAGCCCTGCCAAAACAACAATGGGCAGAGGCACAAAAGCAAGTCTCATCCCTCATGGACATGAGGGCCATTCAGCAAGTACCAGAGCAAGAGCAGGGACAAGGATTTTACTCGACTGTTCTTGGTACCAAGAAAGGACAAGACCTGGAGACCAGTACTGGACCTATCTATTCTAAACACATCTGTATATACCAAAATTCAAAATGTTGACTACAGCAACTTCTGCCCATGCTGGGCAAGAAGACTTGGCTTGTGACTTTACACCTAAAAGAGGCATACCTGCATGCCCAATCAGACAAACATGCAGAAGATACCTCGTATTCAAAGCTGGCTCAATGCACTACCAATTCTCTGCACTGCTCTTTGGCTTATCTAATGCGCCCAGGGTCTTCACAAAGTGCCTGGCACCAGTAATTGCATTCTGCAGTCAAAGGAATGCAAATATATCCTTACTTGGACGACTGCCTCATTCAAGCAGAGAACAAGGACATTCTACTACAGCATGTGGCGTTTGTAAAGAGATTTCTAACAGGCCTAGGGTACACAGTCAACGAAAAAAAATCAAAACTGGTACCCTCTCAAGAGATAATATTCCTGGGTGCAAGCTTAAGTACAACTGCCCAGATTGCTCATCTCACGCCAGACAAAGGCAACAGACTAACCTATTTCAACCTGTTGGCAAAGGCCCAGTTATCTGCATGAAAAATTCTGCAGGCTTTGGGCTTCATGGCATCCTGCATTCTACTAATTCCATATGCAAGACTGCATATGAGGAAACTTCAATGGTACCTAAAAGTGTTTGGACTCAACATTGCCACAGCCTGGAAACAATAATTACCCTCATTCCCTGCCTGAAACAGGAGTTTCGATGGTGGGCTAAAGCTTGTCACCAGAACATGGGATAGCCATTTATTGTACCCCCAGCCACACGGGCATTAACAGATGCATCAGATTATGCCTGGGGGGCCCACATGGTAGGAAGATGTACTCAAGGCACATGGTCCGCAAACCAAATGTATCTACATATCAATCAAAAAGAGATGCTAGCTGTTCAGAATGCCCTGACGGCCTTCAAGGACCTACTTCATCCGGGACAACTACTGATAGACAACACCATGGTCATGTGGTATATAAACAAGCAGGGAGGCACTCATTCTTACCCTCTTTGCAGGCTCGCCATGACTTTGTGGGACACAGCATTGACTTACCAAGTAGATCTGCAGGCACAATTCCTACCAGGAAAGATAAATACTCTGGCAGACTAAGCAGAAACCTCATGGATCCCCACAAGTGGAAATGGGATCCACAAGTCTTCAGCATGATAACAAGGAAATGGGAATGCCCGGACATAGATCTATTTGCCTCTCCTCACAACTGCCAACTAAAGCGATTCTGCACAAGGACTTATCACAGACAAGCATAGAAAGTGGATGCCCTATCTTTCAGCTGGAAAAGCCTAGCAGTATATGCCATTCCCCCTCTGCCTCTCCTCTCCAAGGTACTCCTAAAAGTCAGACAAGAGAAGCCAAAGATGATACTGATTGCCCCAAACTGGGCCCGCCAGTACTGGTATCCAATCCTAAGGAACTTGTCTCAATGCCCGGCTTGGACCTTGCCTCAAATACCTCCTCTACTATCCCAACAAAACAATCTGATCCTGCACAAAACAATCTGATTCTGTTGTGGTTGTGGTGGTTGTTGTGGTAGTGTCTTTTGGCTTTTCCCCGGTTAGGGGTCGCCACAGCACAAGTCCGGTCCGCTAATGATTGGTAGAAGATTTTCACATGCCGAGTTACCAGCCCTGACGCACAAACTTCAACCAAGGTACGCCCTTTCTCGAATGGAAGACCTTAAATCTGGAAGCATGGTGGATAATGTAGTAATACAAAACACGCCTCTCACTAAAGCTATGATGGATGTCATTCTGGAGGCCAGAAGGCCTAGTACCAGAAAATCTTACGCTGGAAAATGCAAGAGATTCTGTGCTTGGAACCAGGCACAAGGAATTGACACAGCTGTACCAAATATTCCTCAGATTTTACAATACTTAACTGAGATGCTGGACAAAAGCCTATCCTTTTCATCAATTAAAATTTATGCCTCTGCCATTTCGGCTCATTACAATACAGACACCCCAATATTTTCTCATCCTTTAAGGCAGTACCTCAGAGGAGCCAAAAACTTAAGACCTCCAAGGAGATCATCAATACCTGCATGGGACCTCCATTATGTCTTGGAAAAAACTCACCCTGCCTCCTTTTGAGCCAGCAGCTACAGCTGATATCAAGTTTTTATCTTGGAAAACAGCTCTGCTCCTAGCAATAATCTCTGCAAGACGAGTCTGAGCTACAGGCACTCATGGCTGTGGAACTTTTTATCATTTTTTTATCCAGACAGGGTTTCTCTGAGGACAAACCTGAGATTTATGCCTAAGGTAGTGTCCAGTGTGGCCCTTAACCAACCTATTCATCTGCCTATATTTTATCCAAACCCACAGATTAAGGGGGAGAGAATTCTGCATTCTTTGGACATACACAGACAGCTACGCTTCTACTTGAACAGAACCAAAGCTTTCAGAAAGACCGAGCAACTACTAGTGGCATATGCTGCAGGATCACGAGGAAAGGCCATCTCAAAGCAGACTATTTCAAAGTGGATAGGCCACTGCATTCATTTCTGCTATTCACAACATGGCAAGCCAGTGCCTAAAGGCATTAGGCTACATTCAACCAGAGCAGCAGCCACTTCAGCAGCCTTCCTCGGAGTACCAACCAAAGACATTTTAGAGGCTGCTACCTGGAGTTCAGTGCACACCTTTACAAAGCACTATCATTTACCACTCTACTCTAAATCCAGGGCAGGCTTTGCCACTGCAGTTGTGCAGGGCATCATAGCCTCTCCTAATGCTATTTAACTCCAGCCTCCCAAACATAGCTTTGGGATTCAACCCAAGTGTAATGACTGCAACAGTGAAACACGAAGAACATAGTACAGTTGTGTACACTTAACATAAATGTAGATGTTCAAGTGTATTCACTGTTGCAATCCAGGTTACCCACCCACCATCCAACATTTATTTGCTGGAACTTATCTTCACTTCTCTAATCTATACAACCTATGTGGTGTATTTGCTTGTAGATGAAGGTATAATCTATTTTGCTGCATGCATGTTGTATTGGCATATTTTTAGCCTACCCTTTTGGGGCCACCTGACATCTTGGGCAAGAAAAACTGCATCTTTTATACCCCTGGCACATTGGCGTCAGGGTAGAGGCGACAGCAACAGATGCCGGACCTAGACTTAGGAATTCAGGCCGACTGAGGGTAGCCTGCCAGCAGGATAAGTGTAATGACTGCAACAGTGAATACACTCTAACATCCACATTTATGGTAAGTGTACACAACTGTGCTTTCTTCATCCTCTTCATAGCTATCCTTACTTCCTCCTTGCTAATCCACTGCACTTCATGATTCACTATCCACACATCATCCAACATTCTCTCCCTCCATCAACTCAAAGTACTCTTTCCATCTGCTCAACACACTCTCCTCGCTTGTGAGGTTTCCGTCATTATCCTTTATCACCCTTACCTGCTGCACATCTTTACTAGCTCGGTCCCTCTGTCTAGCCAGTCGGTACAGGTCCTTTTACTCCCTCTTTGGTGTCCAACCTTTTATACAGCTCTTCATACGCCTTATCCTTCGCCACCTCTCTCTTTGCCATGCACCTCATCTCCTTGTACTCCTGTCTGTCATCTCTTTGACAATCCCACTTCTTGTTTCCCCAACCTCTTTCTCTGTATACTCTCCTGTACTTCATTCCACCACAGGTCTCCTTGTCCTCCTTCCTCTTTCCAGATGTCACACCAAGCACCTTTCTAGCCATCTCTCTTACTAGCTCTGCTGCAGTTACCCAACTGTTCGGTAACTCTGCCACCCAGTGCCTGTCTTAACTCTTCCCTGAGCATCACTTCACAATTACCCTTTCAATTTCCACCATTTGATCCTTGGTGCTGCCCTCCTCTTGTTAAATGTCATCCTACAAACCACCATCCTATGCTGCCTAACTACACTTCCCCTCCCACCACTTTACAGTCTCCAATGTCCTTCAGACTGGCCCTTATACATAAGATATAATCCACCTGTGCGTGTCTTCCTCCACTCTTGCGTGTCACCCTATGCTCCTCCCTCTTGTTAAAATACATATTCATCACAGCCATGTCAATCCTTTTCGCAAAATCCACTACCATCTGACCTTCTGCATTTCTTTGCTTAACAGCATGCCTACCTATCACTTCCCCATCCTTTCTGTTCCCTTCATCAACATGCCCATTGAAATCTGCTCCAATCACCTGTCTCTCACCCTTGGGTACAGTCATCACCACTTCATCCAACTCGCTCCAAAATTTTTCTTTCTCATCCATCGCACACCCAACTTGTGGAGCATATGCACTAACAGCATTCATCATTACACCATCAATTTCCAGCATCATAAACATCACTCTATCCGACGCTCTTCACCTCCAAAACACTTTTAGCATACTGAAAAAGCTAAATCTATGCAAACTGGTAAAATGTTTTTTTACAAGTACAACCGCCAAGATTTTAGTAGGCATTGGCCTTCTAAGAATTGGTCCTTTCCTGCATCTTCCAGACCTTCTCGGTCCAAACCCAGATCCAGCAGAGCACCCAGGCTTCAATCCCAGGGTACGCACAGAACTAAGCAGTGGGGGGCGTCCACTTCCAAATCTGGGAGTAATAAAACCCCCCACCCCCCGTGGTAAACTGTCTCAGTGACTTTTTTAAAACTTCCAAGCACTTCTCAACTGACTGCTCCTTTGGGGGGAAAAGATTGCTGTTCATGCAAAGAATTGGGAACTCATTACCCAGGACAAATGGGTTTTAAATGTAGTGTCCCAAGGATACAGATTTCACTACCACACGTTGCCAACACCAAGGGATTGGCCAGATCTATCCCCAAGTCAGTGGGCAGAGGCCCAAAAGCAAGTACTCTTTCAAGCATAGGAGTTATTCAATTAATACCAGAAGAGGAAAAGGGACAAGGTTTCTACTAGAGACTTTTCCTGGTACCCAGAAAAGACAATTCATGGCGTCCTTTCCTGGCCCTGTCTACACTAAACACATTTTTGGTGATTTCAAAATTCAAGATGCTGACTCTTCTCCACTTGCTTCCTATGCTAAGCAAAGAAGCCTGGTTGGCAACACTAGATTTAAAGGAAGCATACCTGCACATCCCAATCAGGAAATCTTGCGGAAGATACCTACGCTTCAAAGCAGGCTACACACACTATCAGTTCTCTGCACTGCCCTTTGGCTTCTCTACTGCGTCCAGGATATTCACAAAGTGCCTAGCTCCAGTCATTGCATTTTGCAGGCAAAGAAATATTAAAATATACCCATACCTGGACGATTGTCTAATTCAGGCAGAAAGACAGGGCCTACTCTTGAATCATCTGGCCTTTTTACAGAGGGTGCTAATTTGCCTGGGGTGCACCATAAACGAAAAGAAATCACACCTGGTACTATGTCAACAAATTATATTCCTGGGAGCAAGCTTGAATACAACTTCCCAGATGGCTTTCCTCATGCCAGAGAAACAAATTCATTTGACAAACTACTTCAAACAAGTGGCCCCAAAAACCCTACTATCTTCAAGGCAAATGCTGCAAGCCTTGGGGTTCATGGCCTCCTGCATTCTTCTAATTCCATATGCAAGACTGCATATGAGGAAACTACAATGGTATCTAAAAAGCTTATGGTGTCTGCATTCTCAGGATCAAGAAGCAATGATTCCTGTCGTACCTTGCCTATGCCTAGAGTTCCTTTGGTGGGCAGAGACCTGCTACCAAAACAACGGACTACCATTCACACTACCTCCTGCCGCCCAAACCCTAACAGACGCATCAGACTATGCATGGGGGGCTCACCTGGCAGGGAAGTGCATTCAGGGCAAATGGAACCCAAATCAAATGCACCTGCATATCAATCAAAAAAATGTTAGCTGTACAGAATGCTCTGACGGCCTTCAAGGACCACATTCTTTCAGGACAATTAATGGTAAAGACTGACAACACCACTGTTATGTGATATGTAAATAAGCAGGGGAGTACACATTCTTACCCACTCTGCAGACTAGCTATGGCATTGTGGAACACAGGCTTGAGCTACCAAGTGCATCTACAAGCTCAGTTCCTGCCAGGAAAACTAAATACACTGGCGGATGGACTAAGCAGAAACCTCCTGGACCCACGCGAGTGGTAACTGGAACCAAGGATTTTCAACAGGTTGACAAGTAAATGGGGGATCCCAGATATAGACCAGTTTGCCTCCCCCCAGAACTATCAGTTGGACAAATTTTGCACAAGGACTCCCCACAAACAAGCTTGGAAAGTGGATGCTCTGTCCTTAAGCTGGAAAAACCTATCAGTTTATGCCTTTCCTCCTCTGCCTCTGCTCTCCAAAGTACTGCTAAAGATCAAACCAGACAAACCAAGGACTATTTTGATTACACCAGACTGGCCACACCAATGCTGGTACCCCCTCTTGCGCAGTGCATCACTGTTGGCTCCATGGCACCTACCTCAAATTCCTACTCTTGCCTCAGCAGGAGAAGCAGATTTTGCACCCTCGGCTTCAAACACTGAACCTAGCAGCCTGCTTGATTACCTAATCTGTCCTTTACCATCCCTCAGTATACCAGTGATGGATATCATTTTAGAGGCAAGGAGGCCTAGTACTAGAAAATCTTATGCTGAAAAAATGGAAATGATTCTGTGCCTGGAACCAATCTCAAGGGATGAGCACATCAGTGCCCAATTTACCTCAGATTTTACAATACTTAACTGAGATGCTTCACAAGGGCCTGTCTTTTCCTCAATCAAAATTCATGCCTCAGCCATTTCAGCTCATTGTAACACAGAACTTCCCCTCTTCCAATCATCCAGTGCTCAAGCAGTTCCTCAGAGGAGCCAAAAATTTAAGACCACCCAGGGGAGCTCCAACTTCAGCCTGGGACCTTAACTTTGTATTGGAGAAACTCGCCCTTTCTCCTTTCGAGCCAGCTGCTACCGCAGATATAAATTCCTTTCTTGGAAAACAGCTTTCCTTTTTGCAATCACTTCAGCAAGAAGGGTATCTGAATTACAGGCCCTTATGACAGTGGAGCCTTTTATCATCTTTCATGCGGACAGGGTGTCCCTCAGGACCAATCCCTCTTTCATGCCCAAGGTGGTATCCAGTGTGGCCCTTAATCAGTCCATTCATTTGCCAACCTTCTTTCCTAATCCATAGAACAAAGGGGAACGGATACTGCAGTCCTAGGATGTGCACAGATAACTTAGATTCTACTTGGACAGGACTAAATCTCAAAGGAAATCTGAACTGCTGGTGGCACTTGCTGCAGGGACCGAGGGAAAGGCTATTTCAAAGCAAAGCATTTCTAAATGGATAGACCATTGCATTAATTTCTGCTATAAGCACCAGGGAAAACCTATCCCACAGGGGATCAGAACCCACTCAACCAGGGCTGCATCTACCTCAACAGTTTTTCTCAGAGGTGTCCCTACCAGGGATATCCTAGAAGGCTGCTACCTGGAGTTATGTACATAGTTTCACCAAGCATTACCATTTGCCCATTTTCTCTAAATCCAGCGATGGCTTTGCCACTGCAGTCTTGCAGGGCCTTTTAGCTGGTCCTAATGCTATCTAATTCCTCCTCCCATCCTTAGCTTTGGGAATCTACCCAAATGTGATGACTGCAACAGTGAAACGTGAAGAACATAGTACAGTTGTGTACACTTACCATAAATGTAGATGTTCGAGTATATTCTCTGTTGCTGTCCTGGTTACCCTCCCTCCAGCCCCCTGACTTCTTTTGGCTATATCTCTACTCTCCTTTACTATACTTGAAAGCTTTTTGATGTATTTGCTTTTTTGTTGGAGGTACAACCTTGTATATTTATAGATTTAATTGCTTTCCATTAGGGGGGCACCTGACATCTGGGGCAAAAGAAACTGATGTAATGGCGTCGGCTGCAAGTTGTATACCCCTGCCTACCTGACATTATGGAAAAAGAGACCGCAACCGATGCAGGACTTTGTGAATCAGGCAGACTGAGGGCTACTGCAAGCAAATAACCCTAATGTGATGACTGCAGCAGTGAATACACTCAGAACATCTACACTTATGGTAAGTGTACACAACTGTACTTTCACACAGCCTATCTAGATCTCGCCAAGGCTTTCAACACCATCCCCCACTCTGAAATATAGATAAACTCACAAAACTAGGTGTAAATCCCTATGTCACAAGATGGGTTGCCAACTGGCTTACTGACAGAACCCACACTGTGAAAGTAGCAGACTCCAAATCCGACTTCAGACAAGTGGAGTACCACAGGGTTCAGTTCTAGGTCCTCTCCTGTTTGATATCTCCTTCTCTGAAGTACATGCTAACACAGAAGGTCTTTGGCTAACTAAGTTCACAGATGACTGCAAACTAAGAGCCATAATCAAAACTCCTAGTGATGTGTGGACATCCTACAAAAGGGTCTGACTGCGACAGATGCTTGGTGTCAAAGCCATGGCCTCAAGCTCAATGTCAAAAAGTGCATTGTCATCACCTTTGGTAAAAACTCTGTACCTATGAAATACCACATGGGCGATAGTCTAACACAAAGTGTGATGAGACCTTCGGACACAGGTGGACAGTAGTCTCTCCTTTGATAATCACATTGCTGTAGTGGTCAGGAAATCCTTCTCCTTGGCACACCTAATCACAAAAGGTTTCTTATCCAGAAAAAGAGGTCATTGTTCCCCTCTACTCGTCATTCCTTAGACCCATTGTAGAGTACAGCACCCCTTCTGTTATGTACCTCACAAGACATCTACAAGAACTGGAAAGGCTGCAGAAATTCCTCAGAGGAATACTGGCCTCAAACAGATGCCCTATGCAGACTGTCTCAAAAAACTCCAGCTTTACTCCATTGCATATCGCCTGCTCAGCAGCGATCTCTGCCTAACATACAAAGCTATGTCAAACCCAGAGCTGTTGGACATGCTCCACGTAAAGAAGTCCCAATCCCTCCGAGCTACACGCTCTAGGGACCTAAACCTTGTCACCAGAATAAACAGAACATGCTGGAGGGATAGATTCCTGTCCCAGAGACTTCCCATACTCTGGAACAAACTACCTATCTATGTCAAACAGAGCTCCTCATTAGCACTCTTCAAGAAAAATCTTCTTGATTGGATGGGAAATAGAAAATTCACCCCGGGGATCACTTTTGTTGCTCTGCTTTACAGGGGCACAGGAAAATAATTTTCTTGGGTGGCGAAAGCCAGGGTACCTTTTTGGCTAGGCTTATATAGGTCCTAGGGCCAATAGCCTAGTACCTACCTATGAACTGAAATGTTCTGTTCTTTTATCAAGTACAAAATGTCATCTGCAAACTAAGCCGACATTTCCTGATTACCATACCAATTGTATCCTTTAATTTCTGAATCTGTTATTTTCTTTCAGTTGTTCTAACTATAACTCAAGTAACAAAGGGAAAAGAGGAAACCCCTGCCTGGTTCCTCTGTTCAAACAGAACTTATCAGAGAGGACCTCCCCACATTTAATTTTTTTTCTTACGATCCTTCATATGTTCTCCTTATTAACCTTATTGTGTCAGGGAAAGCAAATGCTCCCATTGCCATACTCGTCAAATACCAGCCTATTTTGTTGAAAGTTTTCTCTGCGAGACCCACCAACAGAGGTATTTCCTAACTTTTTACTTCCTTCTGGATCATCTTTGGTTCATTAATGTCATATGTTGGCTTCCTGTCTGCAAAACAACACTGATCCATATCTATCAGTTTTAGTCATCACTTTTGCCATTCTTTTAGCCATTGTAGACAGAAGCACTTTATAACTGTGGTTTAGGATGAAAGTGAGCCTGTATTTGAAGCTTAATCTGATGGGCCTTTCCCATCTTTAGGTATTGTAGTCACCAGAGCTTTCTTTCGGGGTTTTTTCTTTTAAAATACTGTTAAATAAAACTTTGTAGATCTTAATCACTCTTCCCCTAGCTTGCAGACTTTCACAGGAATACTATCTATTCTACAGGAAAGGCTACAGGAGAACATCACCCTTTTTTATCCAAGTGTTAATTGAGCCTCGTCTACATCTACGCTTGGCGTATTTGAATCTTCCATAAACGTTTCCGTTCGTACTTTTCCAAATTTCTCTTTTATACAAATTTTCATAAGTTTTGAAATATTTCTAATACCTCTTCATGATCTCTGGTTATTTTCCTTGTTGTAGGCTGGCAACAACCCTTTATACTTTGTTGCCTGAGCCATTGTGCTAAAAGCTTTTACGCTCCAGAATGATCAAAAATAGTTTCCTAACAGCAGTCTTTCTAAACTTATTGTCCAAATAGTCTTATTTTCTCTCTAGCATTCTACAGTTGCTCCTCCTCTTCTGAGATTCCACCCTCCTCTGCAGTACTTTAATTTAACCTTAGTCCCTATAAATAAATTGTTACTTTTTCACAGTTTCTTTTTCATTTATTTCTACCCTATTTTTAAACTCCACTTCTTATTTTATCCCACTCCCTAGTTATTTTCTTAAACTTCTGTCTTCCCTAACAACTCTTGCATAATTTCCACTACCCATTCCTTAACTTCCTCTCTATTGAGCAGATAGGTGAGGAAGTGCCAGTGTCTCATTTGTATTTCAGTACCTTGGATTTTTATTTTAGTTATTGGTATGTGATCTGAAGTAGTTACTGGATGTGCATTAAAACTTTCAATTAAATGCACATGTTCCTGGGAAATACAATTTCTGTCTAGTCTAGCCCAGTTTTTGTACCTTGGGGAGTATGTAAAGTCTCCGCTCCTGCTACTGAATTTGTCTTCCATACTAAACGTTCACAAATTTCTTCAAAAATCTACCTTTTGTTATGTTTTCCCTCATAGGCCCCCCTGGTACATCCTCACTGTTGCAAATCAAATTCCAGTCCCCACTTAGAAATAATAATCCTTGCTGAAAGCAGATTTTCTCCCATTATTGTCTTAAGCTCCACTGTAGCAGTGTTGGGTAGAATATAAATTGATGCCAGTATAATCCTCTTACCTTGCCAGTAGCCCCTTAATACTACTTATCTACCATTATCTTTTTGTTCCCTCTTCTATTGCAGTAGGAGCTCCTCTAGCAGTTAATAGAAGTACTCCACTTTTCCCTTTGTCCTATATATTCTGTTGAATAACTGTCCTGAAATCCTTTATCAAATTCACATGCTCACTCCTTCCAAGTGTCTCTCCTGTAGTAGGACTGTTTGCCCTCTGCATTTCTTTAATATAGTTCACTACTCTTTCTAGTTTGAATGTGAGCAGTGACACGGATACATATCTAAGGATAGTATGGAAAGTGTTACCATTATGCTAAGAAATTATTCCTGTTATGTATAACAGCTTTTTAAATGTCTAGATGTCCTTCAAGGATGCATCTGCAGTCATCACATGTGGGTTGTCCTGCCTCAGGCAGCCCTTCGGTCGGCCGGATTCCAAAGTCTGGGTCCGGCGTCGGCTGAGGTCACCCTTTCCCCGACGTCAGAGCGCCTGGGGTATAAAAGCGTCAGCCGACGCCATCTTCCCCAGTCTTTCTTGCCGCGTGGTGCCCGAAGCAGAAGCAGTTCTCAAGTGCCGGTCGGCCAGCTCCTGTAATTCAGCTAAACCGAAGACTTCAAAAGCTAAGTACCCCGTTGGGGACTCTTTCTTGCCTCAGCCGATGTCAGATAAAATTAATAATTGTTTAACTTGTGGGAAACAAATACCTCATAAGGATTTCCACTCTGCCTCCCCTGCCTAGGCCCAGACCACAACGTCTCGGCCTGTTCAGCCTGTGCTTCCTTCAACCGACGCATTCTTAGACGTCGGGCGGAGTTTGCAGAGGAATTTTTTGGGGCTAGTTTTGCTTACAATATGCCGTCTGAGACTCCAACTTCACATTTAACAAAGAAACGGAAGGACAAGGACCGACACACGCGGGCCGCGGTTTCGGCTGAAACCTCGGCCAGGCCTACCTAGAGGGTCTCGGCTGAAACAGAGTCCTTGAAACTTCCGACCACCGAAACCGTACAACCTCTGCCCCGGAGGCCCCTACTGTATCGGTTATTGAATCTCCATTAGAAACTGGTGTCCTGGAACCTTCCAACACCATTCCTCTAGACAAAACTACACCAGCACGTGGTGCAGCCAGGCCTCCTGCATCCATGTCCATTAAGGCATTCTCTAGGGATAAAGCTGCTAAGCACTCAAAATCTTTGCCTCCCAAGGTTATCCCTCCAGGACCCACTACAGGTTCTCAGATCCTTAGTCTAGCAGAGGACCTTATTTCATTAATTAGGGGCTCACAGCCTCATCCGGACAGGGGCTCTCAACCTCCTCCAGAAAAAAGGCCCAGGGTTGAGCCCTCTGATCCACACTCCTCAGATGAGGCCTCTGATGGCTCTACTCTCTCTGACTACCAGGAGGAGGCTTTTTCGGCCTACGAAGATTCTGATGCAGAGGAATCTATCCCTTCGGCCTCCCCTCCTGAAGAGCTGTCCTTTGGGGAAACTCTGCACACTGAGAGAACGTTTCCAATGGCAGGGCCAGGAATACTCTGATTCCAGGAAGAGATTAAGGACTTTCTTGCATTTGCCTCAGCATAGACCTTTGGCTATTTCCCCTGTTTTGAATGTCATTGATGTGTACTCTGAGTCTAGCACAACCCCTGACGCTCTCCCTCCGGCTCCTGCCAAACCCGATAGGTACTGCAGGGTCCCGGAATCGCATCTTTTCCTTTAGAAGGCCCACTCTGCTGATCCAGAAACTATTTCCCAGGGCCCTAAAGGGGTTGCAGCTGCCACTACAAAAAACCCACTCCCTTCTGAAAGGGAGTCCAGGGCCTTAGAGAGATGGGGTAAAAAAGTGTATACTTCTGCTACTCTTTCTATGAGGGCTTTAAATTGTCAATTTCATATGCTACAGTACCAAGAGTATTTGTTAGATGAATTGCATAAAAAACTGTCTTCACCTGAACCCCTAGATCGCAAATCACTTCAGGATCTGGTACATAACTCCCAACAGGTTAGCAACCATTTCTTGCAGTGTGGTTATGATGCATTGGAAGCTTCATGTAGGTCAGCTATGACAGGTGCAGTTATACGTAGGCATGCTTGGCTGAAGGAACAATCTCTGCCTGACCATGTTAAAGCAAAGCTTCTGGATGCTCCACTGGAAAAGCAAAAGTTATTTGGCTCCACGGCTCAGGAGGTCTTAAAGAAATTTGAAGAAAAGGCAAAATCTGTACAAACGGTCAGATTTTCTGCAAGTCCAACCACCAAGATTCAGCAGAAATTGGCCTTCCTAGAATTGGTCCTTTCCAGACACAGAGATTTCAGAGAGGCAAGAACAGGCGTGCCAGAGGTAGAGGGCAAGCTAGAGGCTCCTACAGAGGACGTCAATGGCAGCCTCCCAACCAGAGAGGTAGTGCAGGACCTACAACTGCTGCACAAGGACAGACTCAATGACTTTACTTTGACACCGCCAACCAGGGCTCAATTGGAAGCACCTTTGGGCGGAAAGCTTTCCTTATTCTCAAAAAACTGGCACAGTATTACAAGGGACAAATGGACACTACAAATAATAGACAAAGGATACAGGTTCCATTTCCACACATTACCAAAAAGAAAAGGCATGCCAGACCTGCCACCAAATCAAAGGGCAGAGGCTTTGAAACAAGTCTCCAACTTAATGCAAATGAAAGCTATAGAAAAGGTTCCTCTCTCAGAACAAGGCCAAGGATTTTTTTCCAGACTATTCCTTGTTCCAAGAAAAGAAAAACAATGGAGGCCTATTCTCGACTTGTCCGCACTGAATACTTATCTCATTGTGCCAAAATTCAAAATGCTGACTCTACAGCAACTCCTTCCCATGCTGGGCAAGGGGTCTTGGCTGGTAACTCTGGACCTCAAGGAGGCATACCTGCATGTCCCTATCAGACAAAGTTGCAGAAGACACCTCAGATTTCTTGCCGGTTCAGAGCATTATCAATTCTCAGCATTGCCCTTTGGCTTATCTACTGCGCCCAGAGTATTCACGAAATGCCTGGCATCAGTAATTGCATATTGCAGACTTCAGGGGATTCAAATATACCCATATCTGGACGACTGCCTTATACAAGCGGACAGCCAACAAACTTTGGTAAAACACTTGAATTATGCCATCCACCTACTTCAGGCCTTGGGATATACAGTCAACATTCACAAGTCGAGACTTGTTCCATCCCAAAGAATAACTTTTCTGGGTGCGAATCTAGACACAACCACCCAAATGGCTTTCCTCACAGAAGGAAAACCAGGTCAACTGCCAAATTACTTCAAAAATCTGTCAAGATAAACTCAGCTGACTGCAAGGAAAATCCTGCAGGCCCTGGGTTACATGGCTTCTTGCATTCTTCTGATTCCACAAGCAAGGCTGCATATGAGGAAACTACAATGGTACCCAAGGAATTTATGGACTCAGCACAGTCACAGCTTGGAAACTTTGATACCACTCATCCCATGCCTTCAAAGGGAATTTCTTTGGTGGGCTCAAAGCAAGCCAGTCAAACAGGGGTCTGCCCTTCAGCAAACCAATAGCCAGCCAAACCATTACAATGGACGCTTCAGACCACGGATGGGGAGCACACATGGAGGGAAGATGCATTCAAGGACTATGGTCACAAAAAGTTACGCATACACATAAACCAAAAGGAAATGCTGGCAGTGATACATGCAATCGAGGCCTTCAAACTCTTTCTACATCAAGGCCACTTACTAATAAGGACAGACAACACCACAAGCAAGGAGGCACTCATTCCTACCCTCTTTGCAGACTGGCAGTGAATCTATGGGAACTTTCCTTGAAACTCAATATAGTGCTGCAATCCCAGTTTGTGCCAGGCAAGGACAATATACTGGCGGACAGCTTAAGCAGAAACATCATGGATGCACGCGAATGGATGCTGCACCCAGACATCTTCCTTCAGATAACACAATCATGGGGGAGGCCGGACATAGATCTCTTTGCTTCCCCACACAATCATCAGCTGAAGAAATTCTACTCGAGGACATACCACCCACAAGCATGGAAAGTGGATGCCCTCTCTTTCAGCTGGAGAACTCTAACAGTGTATGCATTTCCACCTCTTCCATTAATGACCAAGGTCTTACTGAAGATCAGGGCAGAGCAGCCAAGAGTG
>NC_056741.1:1214850444-1214872944 GCF_019279795.1 Protopterus annectens
TTCTGAATCTAAAAAGAGGCTAAGGGATTTTCTTCCACAGCATAGGCCTTTGGCTATACCTCCTGTTCTAGTCATTGTTTGTGTTTTCAGAATCTATTATGGCTCCTGATTCTCTGCCTCCGGCTCCTTGTAAGCCAGATAGATACTACAGGGATGATGTTCATCGTGTTACCCTGCTGCAGTCATCACACTTGGGTTATCCTGTCGTCAGGCGGTCCCGCAGTTGGCCGGATTTCCAAAGTCTTGGTCAGACGTCGGTTGCTGTCACCTCATCCCTGACGTCAGTGCGCCAGGGGTACATGTATAGCAACCAACGCCATTTTCTTCAGTCTTTCTTGCCGCGCGGTGCCCGAAGCAGAAGCAGTTCGCAAGTGCAGGTCGGCCGACTCCTGAGATTTTCAAATTCGAATTTCAGACCGAAGTCTTCTATAAAGCTAAGTACCCCGTTGGGGAAACTTTTCTTGCCTCAGACCGATGTCAGAAAAAGTTAACAATTGTATTTATTGTGGGAAGCAAATACCGCATAAGGATTTTCATTCTTATTGCATACCTTGCCTAGACCCTGATCATGACGTCACTTGTCGTTTTTGTGCTAGAGTTAATAAACGTACTATTAAAAGACTATTTGATTTCGCACGACACTTTTTTTTTTTTTGGTAGAAAATTTAACTATAACATGCCGTTGGAGCTACCGACTACCGGCGTGCACAAAAAAACGCAGGGAGAAGGACCGACAGCCCAGGCCTAAGCCCGATTCCGAGGCCTTGGTTGATCTGGTCTCCAGTTCTCCGGTTAACAGTGAGGCTCCGACACAGCCTCTGACTACCGCAGTTCTGGAACCCGAGATCGCTACAGATATTTTGTTGGAATGTACTAGGCCGACACAGCCTTTTACTTCAGGCCCTACCGGCGATTTACCTTCCAAGGACGTCGGTACTTCTGAAACGCCATAGTTTTCTGACGGCGTTTTCAGACCGACTCTTACAGTCAAAACGTTTTCCAAGTCGAAGACTCCTAAATCGAAAAAGGCTTCACTTCAGTCTCCTGTTCAAGGCCCTATGCGTAAGAAACAGATGCTCAAAATGGCAGATTTGATTTCTGTTATCAGGGGTTCACAGCCTCCTCCTGACAAAAGGCCTAGACAAGAGGAAGATTCTGCTTCCTCTGAACAACTGTCTATTTCTTCGGATTCCTCTGGGGACCAAGACTATTCCTTCTCTCCTTATGAAGATTCTGATGCTGAGGAATCTATTCCCTCAGCTTCACCTCCAGAAGATTACTCTTTTGGGGGATACTTTACACACTGAGGGAACATTTTTACTGGGAAGGTCAGGATTACTCTGATTCCAAAAAAAGACTGAGTTTTTTACTCCCTCAACATAGACCTCTAGCCATCCCTCCTGTTTTGGACATTGTGGATGATGTCTACTTAGAATCCAATTTCAACCCTGACTCTCTAGCTCCTGCCCCGGCCAAGCCTGACAGATACTACAGAGTACCTGATTCCCACAAATTCCTTTACAGAAGTCCAGTAGCTGACCCAGAGTCCATCTCCCAGGGTCCCAAGGGGGCTAAGGCTTCCATGGCTAAAAATCCAGTACCTTCTGAAAGAGATTCTAGAGACCTAGACAGATGGGGGGAAAAAGGTTTACACCTCAGCCACTTTAGCTATGAGAGCACTAAACTGTCAATTTCATATGCTTAAGTATCAGCAATTTCTGATCTCTCAGTTAAAACAAAAGATAACCACCTTACCTCAACAATCTGAAATTAAAGTACAGGATTTGTTGCATGCCACCGAGCAGGTGGGCAAACATACCTTACAATGTGGGTTTGATTCTTTAGAGGCCTCCTGCAGAGCAGCTGTCACTGGATCAGTTATACGTAGGCATGCCTGGTTAAAAGAACAAAGTCTGCCTGATCATGTTAAAGCAAAACTATTAGATGCTCCCTTACAGCAGGATGTTCTTTTTGGTGTTAAAGCAGAAGTAGTTTTAAAGAAAATGGAAGATGAGGCGAAATCAATGCAGGCAGTCAAAGATTTTCTACAAGTACAAACCCCTCGCTTCAGCAGAAACTGGCCAACAAAAAATTGGTCCTTTCCAGCCACTGACAGGCCTCAGAAGGGTAAATAGACACCCAAGGGGCAGAGGACAACCACAAGCTCAGTATAAGCCTCGCCAATGGGGCACTCCAACCCAGAAGGGATGAGAAGATGGGCCTCAACCCACCAGAGGGCAAACTCAATGACTTGCACCTCAGCTGGCCAAGCAAAGCTCTTTTGTCAGCCCCCTTGGGGGGAAAACTAGCACTATTTGCAGACAACTGGCATATGGTCACAAAGGACAAATGGGTCCTAGACATAATTTTACGAGGATACAGATTCCACTTTCACACTTTGCCACTAAAAAGAGGAATGCCAAACCTGCCACAAAATCAAAGGGCAGAGGCTCAAAAACAAATTACAGCTGTCATGGCCATGAGAGCCATTCAAAGGGTACCAACTCAAGAGCAAGGACAAGGATTTTACTCTAGACTCTTCCTTGTACCCAGGAAAGAAAATGCTTGGAGACCAATTCTGGACCTTTCTATTCTGAACACTTACAAGTTCCCAAATTCAAGATGCTAACACTACAGCAGCTACTTCCCATGTTGGGCAAGGAAGCATGGCTGGTAACGTTGGACCTCAAGGAGGCATACCTGCATGCCCCTATCAGACAAAGTTGCAGAAGATACCTCCATTTCATTGCAGGTTCAACCCATTATCAATTCTCTGCACTGCCCTTTGGCTTATCTACTGCGCCCAGAGTATTAACAAAATGCCTGGCACCAGTAATTGCATACTGCAGACAAAGAGGAATTCAAATATATCCATATCTGGACGACTGCCTCATCCATGCAGAAAGAAAAGACATTCTCTTACATCTGGCTTTTGTGAAGCATCTACTAAATTGTCTGGGGTACACAGTAAACAAAAAGAAGTCAAAACTAGTACCCTCTCAAAAAATGGCATTCCTGGGTGCTAGCTTGGACACAATGGCCCAGAAGGCTTATCTTACACCAGGACAAGCAATTACAACTGACTCAATATTTCAAGACAATGGCAACAAAGACCCAATTAATTGCAAGAAAAATTCTGCAGGCTTTGAGCTTCATGGCATCTTGCATTCTGATACCATTTGCAAAACTGCATATGAGGAAATTACAGTGGTACCTAAAAAGCGTATGGTATCAACACAGCCACAGCTTGGACACAGTGATCTCTCTCATTCCCTGCCTTCAACAGGAATTTCTATGGTGGGCACAGGCATGTCACCTCAACAAGGGTCAGCCTTTCATCTTGCCCCCACCCAGGCAAACTATCACAACAGATGCTTCAGACTATGCCTGGGGGGCACACATGGCAGGGCAATGCATTCAAGGCCTATGGACTGCAGAACAAAGAAAACTGCACATAAATCAAAAAGAGATGCTAGCTGTACAGAAAGCTCTGATACCTTCAAGGATCTACTACAGCCAGGACAACTTGCAATAAAAACGGACAACACCACAGTAATGTGGTACATAAACAAGGGGGCGCACATTCCTACCGTCTTTGCAGGCAAGCAGTAATCTTATGGAACACAGCTCTGGCCTACCAAGTCCAGTTACAGGCTCAATTCGTGCCAGGACAGAAAAACACATTGGCAGACGACCTAAGCAGAAACATCAAAGATCCCCACGAGTGGAAGTTAGACCCACAAATATTTACAATGATAACTCAAAGATGGGGACTAACAAATATAGACCTGTTTGCCCGTCCTCAAAACTACCAGCTGACAAAATTTTGTACAAGGACATTCCACCATCAAGCTTGGAAAGTGGACGCTCTCTCCTTCAGTTGGAAAAACCTGACAGCATATGCCTTTCCTCAATTACCTCTTCTCATAAAGGTTCTTTTGAAGGTCAAAAAGGAGCAACCTCGACTGAGTCTCATAGCCCCAGACTGGCCATGCCAGCACTGGTACCCGCTATTGAAGAATGTGGCTCACAGCCCACCATGGATATTGCCTCAAATTCCTCATTTACTCACGCAGCAAGACAAGCAGATTCTACACAGCCAGATCAAAACCTTAAACCTGGCTGCATGGCAAATCAATTAAGCATCCCACCAGCCCCTCTTTCACAAGCAGTACTGGATGTTATTCTAGAGGCCAGGAGGCCAAGCACCAGGAAGGCTTACTCGGACAAATGGAAAAGGTTTTGTGCTTGGAACCAAGCTAAAGGCCAAGACACGACTCAGCCTCATATGCCTCACATTCTGCAGTATTTAGCTGAGATGTTGCATAAAGGACTTTCCTTCTCCTCTATTAAAATCCATGCTTCAGCTATTTCAGCTCACTACGACACTAATCCACCTTTATTTTCCAATCCTCTTCTAAGGCAGTTCCTCAGAGGGGTAAAAAACATTAGACCACCCAGAAGAGCCCCTACACCAACATGGGACCTCAACTTTGTTCTGGAAAAACTAACGCTACCTCCCTTTGAACCAGTTTTTTCTGCAGACCTTCAGTTCTTATCCTGGAAGACTGCCCTGCTCCTGGCAATAACTTCTGCTAGGAGAGTCTCAGAATTACAGGCACTTGTGGCAGTGGAACCTTTCCTCATTTTCCATCAAGACAGAGTTTCTCTACAAACTAATCCTTCCTTCATGCCTAAGGTGGTTTCCAGTGTAGCTTTAAATCAAACCATCCACCTACCCACTTTCTTCAATCCACAGAACAAAGGTGAGAGACTCCTGCATTCCTTGGACATTCACAGGCAACTTTGTTACTACTTGGATACAACTAAGGCTTTCCGAAAAACTGACCAGCTCTGTTTCCTATGCTACAGCTTCTCAAGGGAGGGACATATCCAAGCAAACCATTTTTAAATGGATAGGCCATTGCATACGATTCTGCTATATCCATCATGGGAAACCAGTTCTTCCTACCATTAGATCCCGCTCTACCAGGGCAACAGCTACCTCTACTGCCTTTCACAGGGGGGTTCCTACCAAGGAAATTTTAGAAGCTGCAACTTGGAGTTCTGTACACACCTTCACCAAACACTGTCACTTACCTCTTTATTCTAAATCCAGGACAGGCTTCGCCACTGCAGTTCTGCAGGGCCTCATTGTCTCCACTAACCCTCTATGATGCCTCCACCCTACCTTAGCTTTGGGACTCAACCCAAGTGTGATGACTGCAGCAGGGTAACACGATGAACATAGTACAGTTTTGTACCTACCATAAATGTAGATGTTCGAGTGTTCACCCTGCTGCAGTCCAGGTTACCCTCCCTCCAACCCCTCTGATCTACTGGCTAAATCTTTGCTATGCCTTTCTGATGTATTTGCTTATAGCTGAAGGGATTTTGTGTTTGTACA
Source organism: Protopterus annectens (assembly GCF_019279795.1). Taxonomy (NCBI): domain Eukaryota; kingdom Metazoa; phylum Chordata; order Ceratodontiformes; family Protopteridae; genus Protopterus; species Protopterus annectens. Next base: position 1,214,855,852 of record NC_056741.1, read on the forward strand.
GTGCTCACACCTTTTGGTACTAATTTGGATCACCTTTTTGGGGGCACCTGACATCTGGGGCAAGAAAAACTGAAGAAAATGGGGTTGGTTGCTATATATGTACCCCTGGCGCACTGACGTCAGGGATGAGGTGACAGCAACCGACGTCTGACCAAGACGTTGGAAATCTGGCCGACTGCGGGACCGCCTGACAACAGGATAACCCAAGTGTGATGACTGCAGCAGGGTGAGCACTCTAACATCTACATTTATGGTGGGTACAAAACTGTACTTTCCTGACTCCCACAAATTCCTTTTCAAAAATCTTGTTGCAGATCCTGAAACCATTTCTCATGGCCCCAAGGGCATTGAGGCTTCTACTGCTAAAATTCCTACCCCTTCTGATGGAGATTCCAGGACAATGGATAGATGGGGTAAGAAGGTCTACACTTCTACAGCCTTGGCAATCAGGGCTTTAAACTGTCAATTCCATATGCTAAGATAGCAGCAGCATATCATGGGACTGCTTAAACAGAAAATGTTGATTTCTGACTGTGTGGAAAATAAAGATTTACAGGATATATTGCATTCAGCTGAACAAGTTTGAAAACATACTTTGCAATGTGGTTTTGATTCTTTGCAGGGCTGCTGTAACTGGGTCTGTGCTAAGAAGGCATGCTTGGCTCCAATTTCAATCTCTGCCTGATCATGTTAAAGCAAAATTTTTGGATGCTCCTTTACAACAGGACCGTCTCTTTGGTAATAAGGCTGAAGAAGTTCTAAAAAAGACTGAAGATAAAGCTAAATCTATGCAAACTGTGAGATTTCTTGTAAGTGCAACCTCCAAGATTTAGTAGGCACTGGCTTACTAAGAACTGGGTCCTTCCCAGTTCCTTCGAGAGCCACTCCAGTCAAACCCAGACATTCCAAAGGCACTAGGTTTCGGTCCCAAGGGACTTTCAGAACAAAGCAATGGGGTGCCTCTTCTAAATCTGGAAACAACAAGACTGCTCCCTATGGTAAGCAGTCTCAATGACTTCCCTCTACACTTACCAAGCACTTACCTTTTAGCCGCCCCTTTGGGGGGAAAACTGTCTCTTCCTGCAAAAAACTGGCAACATATAACCCTGCACAAATGGGTTTTAAAGATAGTATCCCAGGGATACAGATTACATTTCCACACATTGCCGACACCAAACGGATGGCCAGACCTGCCCCCAAGTCAGTGGGCATAGGCCCAGAAACAAGTACTTTCCCTCATGAGCATGGGGGTTATTCAGCTAGTACCAGAAGAGGTAAAGGGACAAGGTTTCTATTAAAGACTTTTCCTGGTACCCAGAAAAGACAAATCATGGCGTCCAATTCTGGACTTATCTACTTTTATACACCTTTCTGGACATTCCAAAATTCAAGATACTGACTCTTCACCAGTTGCATCCTATGCTAGTCAAAGATACCTGGTTGGCAACTCTAGATTTAAGAGGCTTACCTGCATATCCCAATCGGGGAATCTTGCAGAAGATACCCCCGCTTCAAAAGCAGGCTACTTGCATTACCAGATGTTCATGTTTCACTGTTGCAGTCATTACATTTGGGTAATCCTGCTGGCAGGTTGCCCTCAGCCAGCCTGAATTCCAAAGTCTTCGGTCCTGTGTCGGCTGCTGTCGCCCCTTCCCTGACGTCAGGTCATCAGGGGTATAAAAGAAGCTGCTGACGCATTTTTCTTCAGTCTTTCTTGCTGCGCCGTGCCCAAACCAGAAGCAGTTTGCAAGTGCCGTTCGGCTGACTCCTGAAATTTTCTTGTTGGAGTTTCAGAACCGAATTCTTCAATAAAGCTAAGTACCCCGCTGGGGAAACGTTTTTCTTGCTCCAGACCGATGTCAGAAAAAGTTAATAATTGTATTACTTGTGGAAAGCAAATACCTCATAAAGATTTTCATTCTTACTGTATTCCTTGCCTATGTCCTAATCACAATGTTTCTGGTTGTCTGTTTTGTGCTAGATTTAACCAACGCACTATTAAGCATCAGTATAATTTTGCTTTTAAGTATTTTGGTAGCCGGTTTAATTATCTTGAAATGTCATCCGACTACCGGAGTTTACAAAAAACACAAGGAAAAGGATAGAGAGAAACAAGTGAGGCCCACAACCGATGAAGCTTCTCGTAAGTTAGTCGCTGTTTCTCAGTGAGGTGCTTTCGCAGCCCTTGATGCCCGATACTTTAGAGTCGCAAGCCGCTACCGACTCCCACGTGGAGTTGGCCGTGCCGTTGGATACTCAAGGTATTGGAACCTCGGACGCTAATCCCTCAGATGGGTCCAGAGCTGCTGAGCAGGTACTGGCTTCAAAGACTAAAGCATCTTCTAAAGCAAAGAAACAAACTCGAGCCATGTGTACAGGCCTCCATGCCTAAAAAAACAGATGATCAAAATGGCCGAAGACCTGATTACCTTGATCAGGGGTTCCCATCCCCTTCCTGATAAGAGGCCTAGGCAAGACACTGACTATGGTTCTTCAGATCATGTTTCTATTTCTTCGAATTCCTCTTCTTGTCAGGGATACTCTTTACCCCCCTATGAGGATTCTGATGCTGAAGAATCTATTCCTTCAGCATCCCCTCCTGAGGATTATTCCTTTGGGGAAACCTTGCATACCCTGAGGGAGCATTTCCATTGGGAAAGCCAAGATATTTCAGAATTTAAAAAGAGGCTCAGGGATTTCCTTTTACTTCCTCAGCACAGGCCTCTAGCCATTCCTCCTGTGTTAGACATTGTAGATGTGTTTTCGGAGTCTAGTTTGACCCCTGACTCCTTACCTCCAGCTCCTGTTAAGCCCGTCAGATGTTGCAGGGTTCCTGACTCTCTCTCAAATTTCTTTTTAAAAACCCTGCTGCTGACCCATAAACTATTTCACAGGGTCCAAAGGGTGTTCAGGCATCGACAGCAAAAAAACCCCAACCCCCTCTGACAGATTCAAGGGCTCTGGATAGATGGGAAGAAAGGTTTACACATCTGTAACTTTGGCTATAAGGGCCTTAAACTGTCAGTTTCATATGCTCAAGTATCAGCAACATGTCATGGGATTGCTTAAACAGAAAATTATGTTAAATTCTGAATGTACTGAAAACAAGGAAATGCAGGATTTATTGCATGCAGCTGAACAAGTTGGAAAGCATACTTTGCAATGTGGTTTTGATTCTTTGGAGGCCTCCTGTAGGGCCGCAGTTACGGATTCTGTAATTAGGAGGCATGTTTGGTTAAAGGAACAAAATCTGCCTGATGACAAAGTTAAATTACTAGATGCACCTTTACAGCATGATACTTTGGTGTTAAGGCAGAAGAGGCGTTAAAGAAAATGGAAGACAAAGCTAAATCTATGCAAACTGTTAGATTTCTTACAAGTACAACCACCTAGGTTTAGTAGACACTGGCCTACAAAAAACTGGTCCTTTCCTGTTTGACAGACCTCTTAGGGGCAGATCCAGACACCCTAGGGGTAGATCCCAGGCGCAAGGTTCTTATAGGTCAAAACAATGGGGTGCTTTTACCTCCAGACTGGAGAAGATAAAGCACAGGCATACAGAAAATAGTCCCAATGACTTGCCCCTGCCCACACCAAGCAAATAACTTCTGGCAGCACCCTTAGGGGGGAAAATTAGTACTTTTTGCTCAAAGATGACACATTATAACCTAGGACAAGTGGGCTCTACATGTGTCACAAGGCTACAAATCCCATTTCCATACTCTGCCAAAGGCAAACTGCTGGCCAAATCTGCCAAAACCTCAATGGGCAGAGGCACAAAAACAAGTTTCATCCCTTATGGCCATGGGGGCCATTCAGCAAGTACCAGAGCAAGAGCAGGGACAAGGATTTTACTCGACTGTTCTTGGTACCCAGAAAGGACAAGGCCTGGAGGCCGATACTGGACCTATCCATTCTGAACACTTTCCTGGATATTCCAAAATTCAAAATGTTGACCTTGCAGTAGCTTCTGCCCATGTTTGGCATGAATGCTTGGCTTGTGACTTTAGACCTAAGAGGCATATCTGCATGTTCCAATCAGACAGCCGTGCAGAATGTACCTCAGATTCAAGGCTGGTTCAATGCATTACCAATTCTCTGCACTGCCCTTTGGCTTATCTACTGCACCCAGGGTCTTTACAAAGTGCCTGGCACCAGTAATTGCATTCTGCAGACAAAGAGTAATACAAATATGTTCGTGTTTCACTGTTGCAGTCATTACACTTGGATTATCCTGCTGGCAGGCTACCCGCAGTCGGCCTGAATTCCAAAGTCTAGGTCCGCCATCAGTTGCTGTCGCCTCGTCCCTGACGTCAGTGCACCAGGGGTATAAAAGATGCAGCCGACGCCATTTTCTTCTGTCTTTCTTGCCGCACAGTGCCCGAAACAAAAGCAGTTCGCAAGTGCCGGTCGGTCGACTCCTGAGATTTTCAAATTCGAATTTCAGACCGAAGTCTTTATTAAAACGAAGTACCCTGTTTGGGAAAGTTTTTTTCTTGCTCCAGACCGATGTCAGAAAAAGTTAATAATTGTATTTCTTGTGGGAAGCAAATACCTCATAAGGATTTTCATTCTTACTGTATTCCTTGCCTAGGCCCTGGCCATAATGTTGCTAGTTGTCGGGTTTTGTGCTAGATTTAACCAACGCACCATTAAGCGTCAGTACGATTTTACATTTCATTACTTTGGTAGAATCAATTATATAATGCTGTCGGAACAGCCGACTACCGGAATTTATAAAAAACGCAAAGAAAAAGAAAAGGACATGCATCCGCAGTCCAAAACAGACTAGGCTTCCGCTAGGGCAGTCGCCGGTTCGCCGCCTCAGTGCGGCGCTTTCGCAGCCCCTGACTCCCGCTACCTCAGAGCCACAGGCCGCTATCGACTCCCACGTGGAGCTGACTAGACCTCTGGAAACTCAAGGTATTGGACTCTCGGAAACTATTCTCTCAGATGGGTTAGGAGCCGCTGAGCAGGCATAGGCTTCTGAGGATGTTTTCAGGCCTCCTCAGTTATTTGTGAAACCTACTTCAGCTTCAAAGACTAAAGCAGCTTCAAAGACTAAAGCAGCTCTAAAGACAAAGAAACAAGTGCAGCATTCTCCTGGACAGGCCTCCATGCCTAAAAAACTGATGCTTAAAATGGCCGAAGACCTAATTACTTTGATCAGGGGTTCCCATCCCCCTCCTGATAAGAGGCCTAGGCAAGAGATGGACTGACTAAAGATCAGGTTTCCATTTCCTCTAATTCCTCTTCCGAACAGGAATATTCTCTTCCTCCTTATGAGGATTCTGATGCTGAAGAATCAATCCCTTCAGCCTCACCTCCTGAGGATTATTCTTTTGGGGAGATGCTGCATACTGAGGGAACATTTCCACTGGGAGAGCCAGGATTACTCAGAATCCAAGAAAAGGCTCAGAGACTCTTTTATTACCTCAGCACAGGCCTCTTGCTAGCCCTCCTGTTTTAGACATTGTAGATGTATTTTCAGAGTCCGGTCTGTCTCCAGACACTCTACCTCCAGCCCCTGTTAAGCCAGACAAGATACTACAGGGTCCCTGATTCACATACATTTCTTTATAAAAACCCTGCTACTGACCCAGAAACTCTCTCAGGGTCCAAAGGGGGTCAAGGCTTCCACTGCAAAAAACCCTATTCCCTCTGATAGATATTCTAGAGCCCTGGACAGATGGGGGAAAAGATTTATACTTCTGCTACCTTGGCTGCAAGAGCTTTAAATTGCCAGTTTCATATGCTTGAATATCAGCAATTTCTTATGTCACTGCTCAAACAGAAAATGTTGACAAATTCAGAATGTGCAGAAAACAAGGAAATGCAGGATTTATTGCATGCAGCTGAACAAGTGGGAAAGCATACTTTTAAAATGTGGTTTTGATTCTCTGGAGGCCTCCTGCAGGGCCACTGTTACAGGTACTGTCATTAGGCGGAATGCTTGGTTAAAAGAACAGAATCTGCCTGATCACGTTAAAGCAAAACTATTAGATGCTCCATTACAGCATGATGCTTTGTTTGGTGTTAAAGCAGAGGAGGTGTTGAAGAAAAATGGAGGATAAAGCTAAATCTATGCAAACAGTCAAAGATTTCTTGCAGGTACAGCCTCCCAGATTTAGCAGGAACTGGCCAACAAAGAATTGGTCCTTTCCAGTGTCAGACAGGACACAGAGGCAGATTACAGACACCCCAGAGGCAGATCACAACCCCAGGGCTCTTACAGGCCAAACAATGGGGTGCTTCTACCTCCAAAATCAGAGAGGAAAAATCACAGCCATACAGGAAACAGTCTCAATGACTTTCCTCTACCAGCACCAAGCACTTCTCTTCTGGCAGCTCCTTTGGGGGTGAAAACTAGCACTTTTTTTCATAAAATTGGCACATGATCACCCAGGACAAATGGGTCTTATATATCGTGTCGCAAGGCTACAGGTTCCACTTTCACACCCTGCCAAGGTCAAAAGGTATGCCAGACCTGCCACGCAATCAGTGGGCAGGGGCACAAAAACAAGTTTCATCCCTCATGGACATGAGAGTAATTCAGCTAGTACCACAGCAGGAGCAGGGGCTAGGATTCTACTCAAGGCTATTCTTGGTGCCCAGAAAGGGCAAAGCCTGGAGACCAATACTGGCCTGTCTATCCTAAACACATTCCTGGATATTCCAAAATTCAAAATGTTAACTCTGCAGCAGCTTCAGCCCATTCTGGGCAAGAAGGCTTGGCTTGTGAGTTTAAACCTAAAAGAAGCATACCTGCATGTCCCAATTGGACAATCCATGCAGAAGATACCTCAGATTTATAGCTGGCTCAGTGCACTACCAGATGTTAATCGTGCATACAGCTGCAGTCATAACAGATGGGTTCTCCTGCCGTCAGGCGGGTCCTCGGTCAGCCGAATTTCAAAGTCTCGGTCCGGTGTCGGTTGTCGTCGCTTCTTCCCTGACGTCAGTGCGACAGGGGTATAAAGGAACCAGCCGACGCCATTTTCTTCAGTGTTTCTTGCCACGCGGTGCCCGAAGCAGAAGCAGTTCGCAAGTGCCGGTCGGCCAGCTCCTGAAATTACGAAATTTGGATACCGAAGTCTTCTTAAAAGCTAAGTACCCCGTTGGGGAAACTTTTCTTGCCTCAGACCGATGTCAGACAAAGTTAATAATTGTATTTCTTGTGTGAAGCAAATACCGCATAAGGATTTCCATTCCCTCTGTATACCTTGTTTAGGCCCAGACCACGACGTCTTGGTCTGTCGCTTTTGTGCTACATTCAACAAACGCACTATTAAGCGTCGGGCGGAGTTCGCCCAGCATTATTTTGGGAAAGCATTTAACTATACCATGTCGTCGGATACTCTGACTCCGGTTTTGTCTAAAAAACGCAAAGACAAGGACCGGCACACAAGGCCCGCGGCCTGTACAGACACCACGCCCAAGCCGACTACACATGGTCCGGTTCTCAGTGAGGCACCTACACAGCCCCTGATTACCGACGACACTTATTTGATGGTGTTTCCTGTGCCCGAGGTTGCAGGCTCCTCGGCCCACACCCCGACTACAGATACCGAAGCCACTCTTGGCGTTGAAACTCAGAATGTGGACAGGTCCACATCCACTCAAGGTGTCTTCAGACCTTCCTCTTCTTTCTCCATCAAGGCTTTCACAAAGTCTAAAGCAACCATACACTCTGAGACCAGCTACACAGGGCCCATCTCCAGGCCCCATGCCTAAGAAACAGATGCTTAAAATGGCTGAGGATTTTATTACTCTAATCGGAGGTTCTCAGCCCCCACCGGACAAAAGGCCCAGAGTGGAGGAAGATTCCCCCTCCTCTGATCAGGGCTCCATTATTTCAGAGCACTCTGATGATGAGGAACATTCTTACTCCCCTTTTGAAGACTCTGATGCGGAGGAGTCCATCCTTTCTGTACCCCCCCCCCCCGAGGATTTCTCGTTTGGGGAAACTTTGCATACCTTAAGGAAACATTTCCAGTGGGAAGGCCAGGATTATTCAGATTACAAGAAAAGGCTCGGGGAATTTCTCTTGTTACCTCAACATAGACCTCTGGCTATACCTGTCTTGGACATCCTAGATGTTTACTCTGAGGCCTGCCATTACATCCGAGTGACGCCTCCAGGTGCATCTGCAGTTAACTCCTACTGCTCCTCTAGGCGTCAAATATTACTTATGCATATTTGCATTAATAATTCCAAAACCATGCTACATACAAGGTTTAAAAATATTTTATCTTGAAGCATACATGATGGCAAACACAATTGTATTGATATTTGACCTCTGTCAATGAGTATTTGTTAGAATTCTAAGGTGATAATTTAATTTTTAAAGGCTCAGGCCACATCCACTAGGAGTTAAAGGTACATACTCAAAATAGTTGCACTGGAGTGAATGGTCTCTACCTCCAGCTCCAGTTAAGCCTGACGGGTACTACAGGGTTCCTGACTCGCACCAATTTCTTTACAAAAGCCATGCTGCTGACCCAGAAACCATCTTACAGGGCCCCAAGGGAGTTAAGGCCTCCATTGCCAAAAATGCATTACCTTCCGAGAGAGATTCCAGATCCTTAGAAAGGTGGGGAAAAAAGGTATATACCTCGGCTACCTTATCCATGAGGGCCTTAAACTGTCAGTTTCATATGCTAAAATACCAACAGTTTTTGTTATCACAATTGAAGAGTAAAATGTCACAACCTGAACAACCAGACTTGGAGTTGCAGGATTTGATGCATAGTGCAGAACAAGTGGGTAAGCATACCTTACAATGTGGTTTTGATGCTCTAGAGGCCTCATGTAGAGCTGCTGTTACAGAATCAGTCATACGTAGGCATGCCTGGCTCAAGGAACAAGCCTTGCCTGATCATGTCAAAGCTAAATTACTAGACGCCCCTCTTCAAAAGGATGTATTATTTGATGTTAATGCTGAGTAGGTATTAAGGAAAATGGAGGAAAAGGCTAAATCAATGCAAACTGTGAGAATTTCTACAGGTTCAACCCCCACGTTTTAGTAGAAATTGGCCTTCCAAAAACTGGTCCTTTCCTGCCACAGACAGACCCCAAAGAGGCAGATACAGGCACTCGAGGGGCAGAGGACAATCCCAAGGATCGTATAGAGGCAGACAATGGCAAGCTCCTACACAGAGGTGGTGAGGACAACTCACAATCCTTCAGAAAGCAAACCCAATGACTTTCCCCTTCGCATGCCAACCAGGTTTCAAATGGCAGCCCCCTTAGGAGGAAAGCTGGCATTATTTTCAAAAATTTGGCATGTCACAAAGGACAACTGGATCCTGGACATTATAAACAGAGGCTACAAATTCCATTTTCACACCCTTCCAAAAATGAGAGGCATGCCAAACCTGCCACACAATCAAAGGGCAGAGGCACAAAAGCAAATTTCAGATCTCATAAACATGAAAGCTATTCAAGAGGTACCTACGCATGAACAAGTTCAAGGTTTTTATTCCAGGCTATTTCTGGTGCCAATGAAGGGAAAAGATTGGAGACCTATTTTGAATCTATCCATCGTAAACACAATTCTACTTGTACCAAAATTCAAGATGCTGGTAACATTGGACCTCAAGGAGGCATACCTGCATGTCCAAATCAGACAAAATTGCAGAAGATACCTCAGATTTCTTGAAGGTTCAACCCATTATCAATTCTCTGCATTGCCCTTTGGCTTATCTACTGCCCAGAGTATTCACGAAATGCCTGGCATCAGTAATTGCCTACTGCAGACTTCAAGGGATACAAATATACCCCTATTTGGACGACTGCCTGATCCAAGCGGACAGCAAGCATATTTTTCTGAAACATCTGGCTTATGTAGTAATGTTATTGAAATCTCTGGGATACACAGTCAACAAAAAGAAATCAAGGCTAATACCCTTTCGGAAGATAATTTTCCTGGGTGCCAATTTGGACACAAACACCCAGATGGCTTACCTCACGCCAGAGATGCAGGGGCAACTAATACAATACTTCAGAACACTAGCAAATTGCACCAGGCTGACTGCAAGGAAAATCCTGCAGGCTCTGGGATTCATGGCATGCTGCATCTTACTTATCCCATGTCAAAGCTGCATATGAGGAAACTACAATGGTACTTGAAAAACATATGGTCACAACACAGCCACAGTTTGGAAACAATAATACCACGAATTCCATGTCTACAAAAGGAATTTCTGTGGTGGGCTCAAGCATGTCAAACAAACATAGGTCTTCCATTCAGCAAGCCTCAAGCAAATCAAGTCATCACAACAGACGCCTCGGACTACGCCTGGGGGGCGCACATGACAGATCGGTACATTCAGGGCAAATGGTCCCAAAAAAGAAAAGCACCTTCACATCAATCAAAAAGAAATGCAAGCAGTAATAAATGCTATTATAGCTTTCAAGGACCTTCTACAACCAGGCCAATTATTAAGAACGGACAACGCCACAGTTATGTGGTACATAAACAGGGAGGAACACGTTCTTACCCCCTATGCAGACTGGCCATGTCACTTTGGAACATGGCCATGGACTTACAAATGAAACTACAAGCACAGTACTTGCCAGGCAAGGAAAACACGCTGGCAGACAACCTAAGCAGGAATATGACAGATCCACACGAATGGAGATTGCATCCAAAAGTTTTTACAAAAATAATCCAAGAATGGGGAAGGCCAGACATTAGATCTCTTTGCCTCCCACAAGAATCACCAATTGACAAAATTCTGCTAAAGGATCTTCCATCCAAAGGCCTGGAGAGTGGACGCTCTTTCTTTCAGTTGGGCATCTGTGACAGTTTATGCCTTCCCTCCTCTTCCTCTGCTGCCCAAAGTTCTATTAAAGACCAATGCAGACAGACCAAAGATGATTCTCATTGCCCTGGACTAGCCAAGGCAACACTGGTACCCACTCCTGAGGAGCCTGACTCATTCCCCACCATGGACCCTGCCTCTAATGCCTCTTCTGACTCAGCACAGTTTCAAAACTCTTCACAGCCAACTAAAAACACTCAATCTAACCGCATGGAAGATTCCTTAGCATCTCAACAGGCCCTACTCTCCAAGGAGGTGCAGGATGTCATTTTGGAGGCCAGAAGGCCATCAGCTAGGAAAGCTTACTCCGCAAAGTGGAAACGTTTTTGTGTCTGGAATGAGAAAAGGGGCCAGGATCCTGGAAAACTGAATTTACCTCGAATACTACAATATTTGGCTGAACTGCTAAGCAGTGGACTTTCTCCTCCATCAAAATACATGCCTCAGCCATTTCTGCAGAATACAACACTGATCCACCTTTATTCTCTCACCCTCTATTAAGACAGTTCCTCAGAGGGGCTAAGAATTTAAGACCTCCAAGGAAACAACCAATACCTGCTTGGGATCTTAATTTCATCCTGGAAAAATTGACCTTGCCTCCCTTTGAGCCAGCTGCCTCATCAGATTTGCAATATTTGTCCTGGAAAACAGCTTTCCTTTTAGCTATCACCTCAGCTCGTAGAGTTTCAGAACTACAGGCTCTCATGGCTGTCCAGCCTTTTATCACCTTCCATCAGGACAGAGTTTCCTTACGAACCAATCCGCCCTTTATGCCTAAAGTGGTATCCAGGGTAGCTTTAAATCAGGCCATACATTTACCTACATTTTTATCCTAATCCTCAAAACAAAGGGGAGATATTACTACATTCCTTGGACATCCACAGACAGCTGCGTTATTATTTGGACAGAACAAAGCCTTTCAGAAAATCAAAACAGCTCCTTGTGGCCTGTGCAGTAGGAGCTCAAGGGAAGCCAATTTCCAAACGGACAATTTCAAAATGGATAGCCCACTGCATACGCTTCTGCTATTCCTTTCATGGCAAAACTCTTCCTACAGGCATTAGAACTCATTCCACCAGGGCCACAGCCACCTCTGCAGCCTTCCTCAGAGGAGTTCCTACCAAGGATAATTTGGAAGCAGCCACTTGGAGTTCTGTGCATACATTCTCCAAGCACTACAACCTACCATTATACTCCAAATCTAGAGCAGGCTTTGCCACGGCACTCTGGCAGGGCATTTTGGTTCCTCCTAGTTCCAACTAGTGCCTACCACCCCTTTCTTAGCTTTGGGATTCTACCCATCTGTTATGACTGCAGCTGTATGCACGATGAACATAGTACAGTTTTGTACCTACCATAAATGTAGATGTTAGAGTGCTAATACAGCTGCAGTCCAGGTTTCCCTCCCTCCTCCCCCTCTTGAGACAGGCCTATAGGCTAACACATCCTCATACCACCTGATTGGGGTTTTCATTTATGATGTATTTGCTTGCAACTACTGTATTTTGATTTATATAGCACTGCATTATCACACACAGTTACTATTGCCTTCCTTCTGGGGGCACCTGACATCTGGGGCAAGAAAAACTGAAGAAAATGGCATCGGCTGGTTCCTTTATACCCCTGTCGCACTGACGTCAGGGAAGAAGCGAAGACAACCGACGCCGGACCTAGACTTTGAAATTCGGCTGACCGAGGACCCGCCTGACGGCAGGAGAACCCATCTGTTATGACTGCAGCTGTATTAACACTCTAACATCTACATTTATGGTAGGTACAAAACTGTACTTTCTCTGCACTGCCCTTTGGCTTAACTACTGCGCCCAGTTTCTTCACAAAATGCCTGGCACCAGTGATTGCATTTTTGGCATCAGTGATTGCATTTTGCAGACAGAGGAATACAAATATATCCTTACTTGGATGACTCCCTTATTCAAGCAGAGGATAAGGACATTCTTCTACAGCATCTGGCGTTTGTAAAAAGATTACTAACAAGCCTAGGGTACACGGTAAATGAAAAGAAATCAAAACTTGTACCCTCTCAAGAGATAATATTCTTGGGTGCAAGCTTAAATACAACTGCCCAGATGGCTTATCTCACGCCAGATAAACACAGACAATTGACTACTTATTTCAAAATGTTGGCAACAAAGACCCAGTTATCTGCAAGGAAAGTTCCACAGGCTTTAGGCTTCATGGCATCCTGCATTCTGCTAATTCCAGATGCAAGACTGCATATGAGGAAACTTCAGTGGTATCTCAAAAGTGTTTGGACTCAACATTGCCACAGCTGGGAAACAGTAAGTACCCTCATTTCCTGCCTGCAACAGGAGTTTCGATGGTGGGGAGAAGGCTGCCACCACAAGGGACAGCCATTCACCTTGCCCCCAGCCAGGCAGACATAGACAACAGATCCATCAGATTATGCCTGGGGGGCCCATATGGCAGGAAGATGTATTCAGGGCACATGGTCCGCAAGTTAAATGCCTCTACATATCAATCAAAAAGAGATGCTAGCTGTTCAAAATGCCCTGACAGCTTTCAAGGATCTACGTCATCCAGGACAACAACTGATGAGAACGGACAATACTACAGTCATGTGGTATATAAACAAGCAGGGAGGCACACATTCCTACCCCCTCTGCAGACTAGCCATGAACTTATGGGACACAGCATTGACTTACCAAGTACATCTGCAAACACAATTCCTGCCAGGAAGAACAAATACCTTTGCAGACGAACTAAGCAGAAACCTAATGGATCCCCACGAATGGAAATTCGATCCACAAGTCTTTAGCATGATAACAAGGAACTGGGGATGCCTGGATATAGACCTGTTTGCCTCCCCTCACAACTACCAAATACAGAGATTCTGCACAAGGGCTTATCACAAGCAAGCATGGAAAGTGGATGCCCTATCTTTCAGCTGGAAAGACCTAACAGTATATGCTTTTCCTCCTCTGCCTCTCCTCCCCCAAGGTACTCCTCAAGGTCAGACAAGGGAGACCAAAAATTATACTGATTGCCCCAGACTGGCCCTGCCAGCACTGGTACCCAATCCTAAAGAGCTTGTCTCAATTTCCAGCTTGGACATCAACTCAAATTCTTCACTTATTGACCCAACAGGACAGTCAAATACTGCACAGCCAACTCAGGACCTTAAACCTGGCAGCATGGCGGATAAGGTAGCCAGTCAAGACGCACCGCTCTCTAAAGCAGTGACGGCTGTTATTTTGGAAGCCAGGAGGCCTATTACCAGAAAATCTTGTGCAGAAAAATGGAAGAGATTCTGTGCTTGGAACCAGGCACAAGGTTTTAACACGATTGTTCCAAATATTCCTCCGATTCTGCAATACCTAACTGAGATGCTTGATAAAGGCCTTTCTTTTTCATCAATTAAAATTCATGCCTCTGCCATTTCAGCTCATTACAATGCAGAACCACCTATTTTCTATCATCCATTACTAAGGCAGTTCCTCAGAGGGGCCAAAAACACAAGACCTCCAAGGAGAGCACCAATACCTGCATGGGACCTCAACTATGTCTTGGAGAAACTTACACTGCTTCCGTTTGAGCCAGCCTCTACAACTGATTATAAAATTCCTATCCTGGAAAACAGCTTTGCTCCTGGCAATAACCTCTGCCAGATGAGTCTCAGAGTTGCAAGCACTCATGGCTGTGGAACCTTTTATCATTTTCCATCCTGACTGGGTTTCTCTGTGGATAAACACTACATTTATGCCTAAGGTAGTGTCCAGTGTGGCTATTAACCAAACAATCCATTCGCCTACCTTTTATCCAAATCCTCAGAATAAGCGTGAGAAAATTCTGCATTCTTGGGACATTCACAGGCAGCTACGCTTCTACTTGGACAGAAACAAAGCTTTCAGAAAGACTGAACAACTTCTAGTGGCGTATGCTGCAGGATCACAAGGAAAGCCCATCTCAAAGCAGACTATTTCAAAGTGGATAGGCCATTGTATTAGTTTCTGCTATTCACAGCATGACAAACTGGTACCTAAGGGAATTAGGCCGCATTCAACCAGAACAGCAGCCACTTCAGCAGCCTTCCTCAGAGGAGTACCAACCAAAGACATCTTAGAGACTGCAACTTGGAGTTCAGTGCATACTTTTACAAAGCACCATCACTTACCTCTCTACTCTACTCTAAATTCAGGGCAGGTTTTGCCACTGCAGTTCTGCAGGGCCAGATAGCCTCTCCTAATCCTATTTAGCCAGCCTCCCTACCTTAGCTTTGGGTTTCAACCTAAGTGTAATGACTGCAACAGTGAAACACGAACGTAGTACAGTTGTGTACCTACCATAAATGTAGATGTTTGAGTGTATTCACTCTTGCAGTCCAGGTTACCCTCCCACCAACCCCCTTTTCCTTTGCTAGGACTTAGCTGTACTTCTCTATTCTATACAACCTATGTGGTGTATTTGCTTGTAGATGACGGGAAAGTTATTTGTGCTTGGATGTTTATTGGCATAATTTAGCCTACCATTTTAGGGGCATCTGCCATCTGGGCCAAGAAAAACTGAAGAAAATGGCGTCTGCTGCATCTTTTATACCCCTGGCGCACTGACAGGGACGAGGAGACAACCGACGCCGGACCTGGACTTTGGAATTCAGGCAGACTGCGGGTAGCCTGCCAGCAGGTTAACCCAAGTGTAATGACTGCAACAGTGAATACACTCTGACATCTACCTTTATGGTAGGTACACAACTGTACTTTATCCTTACTTGGTCTGTCTAATTCAAGCCGAGAATAAGGACATTCTTCTTCAACATCTGGCATTTGTGAAAAGACTTCTAACATGCCTAGGGTTACACAGTCAACGAAAGAAATCAAAACTAGTGCCCTTTCAAGAGATAACATTCCTGGGTGCAAGCTTGAATACAACTGCCCAGATGCAGATGGCCCATCTCACGCCAGACAAACAAAGGTAACGGACTACCTATTTCAAAATGTTGGCAACAAAGGACCAGTTGTCTGCAAGGAAAATTCTACAGGCTTTGGGCTTCATGGCATCCTGCATCCAACTAATTCCATATGCAAGACTGCATATGAGGAAACTTCAGTGGTACCTAAAAAGTGTTTGGACATTGCCACAGCCTGGAAACCATGATTACACTCATTCCCTGTCTGCAGCAGGAGTTTCGATGGTGGGCAAAGGCTTGTCACCAGAACAAGGGGCAGCCATTCACATTACCCCCAGCCAGGCAGACTCTAACAACGGATGAATCAAATTATGCCTGGGGGGCCCACATGGCAGGAAGATGCATTCAGGGCACATGGTTCTCAAACCAAATGCATCTACATATCAATCAAAAAGATGTGCTAGCTGTTCAAAATGTCCTGACAGCCTTCAAGGACATACTTTATCCAGGACAACTACTGATAGACAGATAACACCACGGTCATGTGGTATATAAATAAGCAGGGGGGCACGCACTCTTACCCCCTTTGCAGACTAGCCATGACATTGTGGGACACAGCTTTGACTAACCAAGTACATCTGCAGGCACTATTCCTGCCAGGAAAGGAAAATACTCTGGCAGACAAACTAAGCAGAAACCTCATGGATCCCCACGAGTGGAAGCTGGATCCACAAGTCCTCAGCATGATAAGGAAATGGGGATGTCCGGACATAGGTTCATAGGTTCATACTAGGCTATCTGCCCAAGGGCATTTAAAAGCCTAGCCCAGAGTTTTGTGGCTTTCGTCAACCCCTTTAGTTTGAAGAAAACTATGCCTATTATTTTGCTGCGTCTCTGTCAAGCAGTGACACTGAGGTAATCCCTGGGGTATATCTGCGATCTCCCATCCATTGGTCAAGATTTCTCTTGAACAAGGCCAGCGAGGTGCTCTGCCTCACATGTACCGGGATTTTGTTCCACAGCATAGGGAGTCTCTGGGTGATGAATCTGTCCCTCCTGCACGTCCTATTAATAACCGTGTCAAGGTTTAAATCTCCCGCCCTTGTAGTTCTGAGGGATCTAGATTTTTTGAGGTGAAGCATGTTCATCAAATCTGGGTTTGACATGGCCTTATATGTCAGGCACAGGTCACCTCTGAGCAAGCGGTAAGCGACTGAATAGAGCTGGAGTTCTTTCAGTCTGGCAGCATAAGACATATTTTTGAGACCCTTTATCCTTTTGGTGAGGAACTTTTGGGGCCTTTCCAGCTGCTGCAGGTGTCGGGTCAGATACATTCCGAATGGGGCATTGTACTCTATCATTGGTCTGAGTGATGAGTACAG